>NC_134825.1:131711162-132011162 GCF_004210375.1 Tachypleus tridentatus
GCTGTGAAATTTGAAGTCATGTGTCAAATAAAGGTTTGGTTTTTGAATTTCATGCAAAGCTGCATGAGGGCTATCTGAGCTAGCCATCCATCCAGCAATACTTGGAATACTCTTCCACCAATGGATAGTGGGATTGATCGTCACTTATAATGCCTTATGGCTGAAAGAGCGAGCATTTTTGGTGTGATGGGGATTCGAACCCATGACCCTCAGATTACGAGTCACCTAGACATGCCAGGCCGTCAAGTAAAGAATAAGGGTGAAAGAGTATGTAACTGTCATTAGAGTGAACCCAATAACAAATGTTTTTGGAATGTTGTTTTTAATTTGAAAAGTTTAGAAAAGATCATGATGCCTGGTGGTATTTTTAACCAAGAAGCTTCTGCTGAATGGTAAAGTTCCTACAGACTGAAGAAAGTGCTGAAGAAAGACCCAGCTATAGATTAACAACTGCACTTGAAATAAGTCTTCACTCACAGGAAACAATGTAGAAGAAAAGTAATTTTCAAAGGGAGAAAATACAGCAGCAGTGATGGCTATTTTTTAATACTGAATCACAGTAGCAAATTTGTTTTGTTACAAATACAGATGGTGGTATGGTAAAGAAGTATTTAGGATGATAGATGCATCATCAGTGGTGTGCTTTGTTTGTCATTAAAATTTTATACAACACACACATGCACAGATTACTTTCTATAACAGCTATAACAAAGTTGCTTTCATTTGTTTACATTTATGCACACAATTTGCCAGATGACAGAAGGTTAATTACACTTTGAAGAATGATCTGCATATGCCAGTGCAGCAGAATACTGTGACAAACACAAGCTGTGGCATGTTTGTTACTTATATGTACAGACTCATGGCAAATTTTCAACCCTTTAACATGCATACCATCATGAATAGACTTATGATTGGAGAAATATGTCACAGCCTTTCTAATGATAGTTGTATGCTCATATGGTAAGGTTGTCAAACAATGTTGAGTCAAAAGATGCAATGTTTTGAAAAAAAGAAGTCTTAAATATTCTACATGGAAGTAGATTAACTTGCACAGAAGTGCATTTAGGACAGCAAGAGTCTCAAAACCACACCATGAGCCACTCCAAAGTAACACTGTTATTCACAGACTAAAGATTATGGTTATGAAAGATAACATTCATACCAATGAAACTACTTCAGTGAGGATTGACATATCTCATGGTAACATTTAGTAAAATAATAAATGAAGAGTTTGAGCTGTTGAAAGCTCAGAATCATAAAGATTGCAAGTATATTCAAGTTATCACCACTGATTGCAATAAGATAAAAAGAACAATATATTGAAATATAGATATTATATTAGTCATAAAAAAACAGAAAACAACCTTATTAATAATTCTAGTTCAAAAGTCTTTTGAGTGTAAACTTACTTAATCAGTGTATAAGAAAAGAACAAAATGAAAATGTGAAATAGGGAGGTTTCAATGATATCCTTTTATTTTTTTTCCTTCTCACAGTGGATTACTTAATCACATCGGAAGAAGCTTCATAAAAAGTTATTAAAATAATCTAATTATGGTTTAAGGAAACTTATATAATTTAATTTTGTTTTTCTATTATTTTTAGATTATGAAGTTTCAGAAATTTTGTTGGAACACAGTGCTTTTGGAAAAAAAAACAACATTAGAAATACTCCCTTTCATCTTAGAATTTATAATTTTTTAAAAATTGTTAATCATAATGTTCTAATATATATATTCAGTCAATTTTAACACCTTTGATATTTATAAATATATTTTAATTCTTTACTTTTCAAGTTTGAGCTATACATTGTAAAAAAAAAAGAAGTAAAAACCTTAACAGGGATTTGTTGATGACCTTGAGTCTGACCCTTCAAAATTACATCACTATTACCTTTTTCAAGCTAAAAAAGAATACTTTTGCTAACAATATTCTTGGTTTAGATAAAATGGTATCCAATAAACTTTAAAATAATTTTCAATAAATAAGGATTTGAGTCATCTGGATATTTTGGCATAACCAATTGTACTCACTACCTTAGCTTAATTGATATCTTTTTTTGAATTTTAAAAACATAATCTGTGGTTTATTCCTGAGTCTTCTAAACTTCCAATTCGATTCCTTCATTTATCACTGCAGGAGCTTCATCTAATCATATTTTCATGAAGTCATAAATTACTGATCAAATGACTTCATTATTACCACACTGACAACAGTTCATAACCCATTCTATCTAGCTGTACTTAAACATTGCCTATAGTTATTTTCAAGATGTGCTTCATTAATAGTTATTCAAACCACTCATTGACATCACAAATGGGTGTCATAATTAAAACTATCCCACACAGGAAGGAAAAACAGACATAATAACTTGTTTGTTTGAAGTTAAGCACCAAGCTACACAATGAGCTATCTGTGCTCTGCTTACTATAAGTATTGAAACCCAGTTCGTACCAAGGTAAATAAGCAGACATACTACTGTGTCACTAGGAGCACATAAAAGAAATAAGACTTGATACTCACATTATCATTGAATGGGAGTTTATTATGAAATATAAACTTATTCTTACAAAAATTCTAAATAAAAATAATAAAATTGGTAAGTTTATTGTTTAGGCAAGACTCCTCAGTGCTGATAAGAAATTAATATTATAATTTTGTTCATACTTTCTTGCCAATTACACTTGACATTGCAAAGTTACAAAATATAAATTCTAAAACATGTCCAAGTTAAACATTGTTCAGACAACAATGTTAAAATTATCGTTTTTATTTAAATTTTAATATGCTGGTGTGCACTCTACAGATGAAAAGTGTTCTGCAATCCAGAGCAAGTTGGTAATGATCACTTTGTTAAAAAGGTTAAATGTAGGGAAAATTAATGACAAATTACAACTGAGATACCTGAAGGCTCTTATTTTTTACTTCCAGTTGGACAAGTTTGGCATTCCTTTCCTGAAGACCACTTTCAGCACTTTTCACCTGATCTTGGTAAGATGTGTCAATTTTGTTGATAATTGTTTCAAGTTCCATCACATGTCTATTGACAGGAAAAAAACAAGAATACCGTGCAAACACTGAAGTACATTTGCCAAATGCAATAATATCAATACACTTATAAGGGTGTTTTTAACAAGCTAAAGTATGGTAATATCTGAGCAGATAATAAGTTTTTATCCTCTTCATATTTTTGTCTCTACAATGGCAGCAAACCAACAGAAAGTGTAGCAAAGACAATCATAATACTTTAAAACATATACTTA
This sequence comes from Tachypleus tridentatus, assembly GCF_004210375.1. Classification (NCBI taxonomy): domain Eukaryota; kingdom Metazoa; phylum Arthropoda; class Merostomata; order Xiphosura; family Limulidae; genus Tachypleus; species Tachypleus tridentatus. The sequence continues at coordinate 131,714,429 of NC_134825.1, forward strand.
AAAAAACACAACTTTTTTACTGTACCTGTGTCTACTTATCTGTACAAGAATGTCTGAATATAATTATTCTTATCCATACTGTTTTAAGAAGTGTTAGGTACTTGTTTGTTTAAATATTTTTAATAAACATGGAGAGTACTGAAGATATATGAAAAATCAATCATTTTCTGCTCCCTTTAAAACCATCTGAAAGTGTTTACAACTTGGTGAAAAGAAAAAAATATAATTAAAAATTTGTTTTTGTCCTTAATTTTAGCAAGCAAACACAGTGTGAACTTTCAACTATCTGTTTGAGAAAATAATAAGTGAATGCAGCAACTATCATTACATATAAAAAACACAAACCCATATTCACAACTGTTTACTTTATAAACATATATAACTTTAGCTCAGTTAATTATATGTAAAGATAAACTTTAACAGAGTGTAAGAAAGTATGGGAACTTACTCTGAATAATAAAAAACCAAAAATTGCAAATCAGAAGTATTAATGCAGGCCAATCTTGGATATATTGTGGGAACAGTAACAAATGACAAAAATATATAAGTATATATAATATTGTTTAAGTTTGTTTTGTTGTTATACACAAAGTCATACAATGATTATCTGTGCTGTATCCATTACTGGTACTGTAACCAAGCTTTTAATCTTATGAGCCTTCAAAATATTCTTTAAAGAAAGAAAAAAAAAAAAGGAAGGAAAATTGCATTTAATATACTAAATTTCACAACTTGAAATGGAACAAAAGATTTATTTATAGATTTGGAAAGACAAACATCAGAATTATTTGGAAGCAGTGTGAGATGGTTAGAATATGAACATCATAATATAGGCATTAGCATTTTACCTTACATGAAAGTGTATTTCAGAAAAAAAAACACATCTCTGTCTCTATCACACCACAAATTTTTAATGAAGCTCTCATCTCTACACACATTACTTGTATTGTACAAGCCTATGAAATAATCATCATTAGATTATAGCCCTCCACCTTATGCAATTCCTTATGAACATTAGTATTGGAACAATATATTCTTCTTAATAGGGTAAAAGATATGCACCAGAATGAGAGATTGTGCAGAAAAGTATCTATCTGAAATACATTTTCATGTAAGAGAACTGTAAACTTTAGAAATGCTACTTACTTCTCTGAACAATTAATTTAAATCAAATGTCCAACTGAAAAGTTTAAAAACTGGTATAATTTTTAATTATAATCAAGAAAAGTAAGGAAAAACTACTTTATGAATAGTAACAAAAGTTTAAAATAAAGAGCTCAAGAAATGCCAGGAACTACAAAGTAAATACATTTTTCAAGAGAAAGAGTGCAAGGAAAGAAATGAGCCTTTGCTCAAATGTTAGTGCTCACAAGAATTACTGCACACAGAGGATGTGCTGCCCCCCTTATTGGTGGATATTTATATTCTAATAACAATTACATCATAGGCTGGCATAATATATGTAACATATTTATTGCTTTATTGCCCTTTAACCACATACTACTACTATCCATGCCATTATAACTTGTAAATCACTTAGGGCATGTGCAGCTCATGTTACATTATTGTATTACATTACCCACCAGCTACTACAAACTGTTCACATGTATACATTGTCAAACATTTTTATTATATTATTAGTAATCATATTTAATCTTAACTATGCTAAAAATATTTTTTATATTTTAGTTACTTTTACAATTAAACACAAAGAATATATGCAAAAAAGAAAAAATAACCTATCTTAACCTATCTTCTTTTTCTTGCTGTCAGTTGTCAAAGAGAGTTAAACTTTAATTTTTTACACTAATGGTAACAAAGCATTTAATTTTTACTTAAATAAATAATGTACCAAACAATATAGACTAATAACATGCAAAAAGTAGACAAATTCCCCTTACCTCTCAAAATTTTTCTGGCTTTATAACTTTGCAACAAGAGTCATTACAAATTCATTCAAGTTAGTCATTAGCTTTCCCATGAAAATGATCTTGGTACTCTTAAGCGAAACTGACATTTCACTGTTCAGAACATAACATTATACATCATTTGACAGATTATAGTCTCAAGTTTCTATTGATTATAGATATTATATACATATATATATATAATTAAATGTAAGAAAGAACTATTAATAAATTATGAAAGGGAGGATATGACAGGGAGAATGTGTGGCAGTAGGGGTCTAATTTTATGTTTGATAGCTCTGTAACAAAACAAAACTGAAGGCTATAAAAATTATGATTTGTCTAAGCAATAACGATTCTATTGTGAGTAATTTATGTTTAGTTTCATACTTTTTTGGTGGGTGGTGAATAAAATAGGAAAAATAACGTGTTTAGAGAAAATGTGTCACATACATTACAGTAGGGGAAATTTAAGATTTTTTAAAATACTGCCCTGTAGAATTTAAAACTTAAAGCTTATATACTATTCAAATATGGATTATTAGCTAAAATGTTATGCTATTCTAATTGGTATAACATAAACAAAATGTAGTTAAATAAAATGAATGCTAAAACCTTGTATCATGTGCAATAAAGGATATCTATGGCAATAGGGTTAATGCTATATTACATTGTTTTCAGTATAGAGAATTGTATATTTTATTTCCAGTTCAAACTTTATTCTCATGATGGGAAACATATTGATTAGTTTGTTTTTTCAGTTTTGGACAAAGCTACATGAGGGCTATCTGTGCTAGCTGTCCCTAATTTAGCTGTGTAAGACTACAGGGAAGGCAGCTAGTCATCACCACTCAACTCTTGGGCTACTATTTTGGCAACAAATAGCAGCATTGACCATCACATTACAACGCCCTCACAGCTGAAAGAACAAAGGATTTGAACCCATGACCCTCAGATTACGAGTCGAACGCTCTAACCCATCTGGTCATGGTGGGCCATATTGATTAGTTTAGCCACATTTTTGATGATTCTTACTGCACTGTCCCAAAAATTATGATAATTGCAGCACATTTTCTGTTTCTTTTATGATATTATTTTGTATTCTTTGGTTCATTATCTAATTAAATAAAAAATTATTTAGTGAAGTAGCATTATTAGCATAAAAATGTACATTTAGTTCCATTTATAGTTAACAGAAAAAATCACAGAAAACCTATTGTATTTTTCATGTGTATTCTTTCTTTATTATTATAAAAATAATAATAATGAAACTTTTTCACAACTTATGCCTCTCCATTATGTAATTCCACACAGTAACAAAACCTATGCGATTAGGAAGTTATTTACAACTCTCGTGGCATGAATATTAGTTAGACACAGTTCAAAGGGCAATAAAACAATAACATTTATGCATAAACCAGGGGTGGCCAAACTGTGGCTTGTGAGACATGTGTGGCTTGCAAAAATATGTTGGCTGAGCTCCATTTTCCATCACAATTAATATAAATGATAAGTAAAAAATTTTCAAGCTTTATAATTACTTACAAGGTATAAACTGGGAGTCCACTGGATTAAAAGATAAGTTTAATGTTCATGGTGAGTAAATATATTTAAGAATTTAAATCCTAATTTTGGTTCTAGATTTGAGTCAGGGATTTAAAGAAATTTCTAATCAGCAAGGATTACAGAGGAATTGTGCTGGAGAATCAGTAATTATACAAGCCAGTGCTGAAAACATTAGTTTTAGTGGGCATGACTTGTGATCGCATGATTGTGACATGTTGCAGGCAGTGAAATTAGTGGAGTATCAGTGTGATACTGGGCACTGTAGAGTTTGGTTGCATTGTGCTTGTTGGAGTATATTGTTTCTTTTCACTTTAATTTTTCAGAAGTGTCTGTGAAAATTTTGTGAAGGAAGATGATGTCATCAAATTGTAAGAAGCGAAAGTATGAAGATGAAAACAAAAATGTTAAACAAGAGTGGGAGGAACGTTAAACCTTTTTGTCTTATCTGCAATATGTTACTCAGTCATTACAAAGCCAGTAACTTGAAATGCCACAATGAAACAAATCACAAGAACTTTTTGCCTGATTATCCACCTAAATAAAAACTTATGGAAAAACAAGTTAAACGTGTTACAATCATCACTAAATAGCCAGCAGATACTGTTGACAACGTTCAGTAAGAAACTGAACCACCTCCACTGTGTCGTGTAGAAAATGTCTCCGATGAGATATCCTTATCGTGCCAGCAAAGTTGGAAGCCATCTAGGTTAAATTTTTTTCTCTTCAAAGAACAAAACCTTCATCTACTTTTCCATGTCCCATGTTTGGTGCTTTTCAGCGAAGTTTAACTGAGCTGTTTTGTGGTGTGGTAGGAGGCGTGGCCTTTGAAGACGTTTATAGGTTTTAAAGCCCTTCTCTCATAGATGAGATCTTATTGTTCTTGAGCTGCATACTGCATCCGTAAGGGCCTTAATCTGGTTCGACGATCAGCTGGTATCTTGCCGGACAACCCGTCAAATCCTCTTGCTCAATGCCGGTGAAATTATCTTGGGCCGACCACTTGAAATTCTCATTCTGTATCCCTCAGGGTCTTTTAAGAAATTTGCAACAGCAGATTTAGTACGCCCAATCTCACCAGCTATGGCACGTTGAGAGAGACCTTGCTTTTGCAGCTTGACAATTCTGCCATGTTCAAACTCTGTCAACATTTTTGCCTTTGCCATGTTTTTACCCAATGTAACACAGGAGATGTTGACAACACTAATGCTTGAACACAAATGACTAAATTTCGTTATGTGTTTACCGATTAATGCTTCGTTTCAATATGGTCTTAAACTTTTGACCAGCTAGTATTTAGGCTAATTTCACAGTGTTCATATTTTCCCTATTAAATGCTAAAAAAGTTTTTTATTTGCCCTTTTCTTATTTTCATCTTTGAAGCTCTACTCAAATAAGTGATTGAATCTAACAACGCAAGATGCATATTTTTTCTTTATGTTCATTGGCCTTAAGATTTTGGCCAGCAGTGTATGTGTACTTTGTGATTATTGAAACTAATACAAATTAACATTTTAAAAACTACATACATGAATAATTATTATTACATACATGTATTTCTTAATATTTATATAAAAATTATATTACAAAATGTGCATTCTAACACAAGAAATGTGTGTATAATATTTGTTCATGTCTTGAGGCTCACAAACATCTGAAGTTTATTATATATGGCTCTTACGTTAAGCAAGTTTGGCCACCCCTGGCATAAACAGAAGTATACTGTTAGGAGATTTAAGCTATGTAGGATAAACAAATGTAGCTTCATGTTAAAATCTGAAGTCATTATAGAAAGAAAGAACAGGCAATATACAGTTAGATTTTAATGGCAGTCATGAGATCAGTCAAATTAACCAACCTTGTTTAAAGTTAGAGTAGAGAAAATAACAGATAAAATATAAAGTTTTATTGAGAAAAAAAAAGTTTTATAATTATTTAAGAAATTTAAGATTACAGAAATGAAATTTGAAAATTTTCAGATGAATAAAAGTATTTTTAATCTTAATATGAATATCACTTTGCACATGGACTATTAAATAAAATCACTTAATATATTCATAGAAAATATTTTATCAAAAATGCTTAATTGAAAAATCAAATTTTTTTAGTACAAAGGTCTTTTAATGTTTACTGAAAGTTTACCAAATTATGTGAATATACACATACTGTATAAAAAGTTACAGTATAGAAACTAAAATGAGTATTCCATAGTTAGAGATTCAGTCAATTCAACTAAGTCCACGTGGAAAGTATTAAAAGTCTTTGAAATGAATTATTTCTTGATGAAAGTATTTTAAGAATTTACAAGTAAATGTTAATGGAACTGTGCACATAAATTTCAAACTTTATAACATAGTCATGCTTCCATTGGTTTGGTTTGTTTTGAATTAAGTACAAAGCTACATAGTGAGCTATCTATGCTCTGCCCACCACGGGTAACAAAACCCAGATTTTAGAAGCATGGGTCTGCAGACATATCGCTGCGTCATTGGTGGTGGTGGTGGTGGTGGTGGGGGGGGGGGTTAGTAGTAGTAGTTCCATTGGTTAAATCTATCAAAATTGAACATTTCAGGATATTTTGTACAGTATGACTATATTTGATTAAAGCATGGTATACAGAAACTAAACAGCAATTCAGTAACTTATAATATTTTAATACAATAAAAAATCATATACAAAAAGTAAACAGCAAATCAGTAACTTATAATATTTTAACACAATAAAAAATCAATACTGTTTATCAAATTACAGAAAGTGATAGAGGAATATTTTTTCTTCTTATAGACTAACATACTTTTTGTAACTGTTTAACTGGGTCTCTGCTTCCAGCTTTTGATTATTTACTTCAGTCAGGTCTGATTTCCATCGATCTCTCTCTTGAGTCAGTGCAAGAAGTACACATTCCTGTGTCATAGAATTAATATTAAACTAGTTATATGAAAACATGAAGCATTAGAAACAATATTCACTTTGATTATATCTGAAATTCGTGGAGTCAAAAATGAATGCCATCAAATTGATGATTTCTCTAACTTTTGACTGGTATCAACATGCTGTGCAACATCATGAATCAATCAGAATTATTGTGAATCCTACTCACATAGGTTTACAGAATTTAGAAAAAAGTATGGAAGAAGTTGTATTTCTTTCTGGCAAAATAAACTGAGTATTACAATTTAGGGACATTATTTCTTACACCAAAAAAGAAACTGTTCACATGAATCAGTGAAAGACAAGTTATAGAATTGTTTACAATTTTATTTTCAGTTGAATACAACACAGATAAGATGAACTATTTGTAAATTATAGCCTGCTGTTCTTATTTCTCTCTCTTTATTTGCAAAGTATATAAAAGAGGAACACTTTAGCCTTCAATGAAAATAATTAATTATTATTAGTTATTTAATCTGAAATGCATATCAGAGTAAAAAGCCCTACAAAATGCTTAAATTTTAGGTTACACACAAATATGATTAAAATGTTGCATAAGAAAATGATATTAATTTTAATTTTTACTTAAAATCTAAAATATCTGAATTTTACTTTGCCTAATTAAAAATATGACACTTATTTCATGTAAAGGCAAAATAATTTGACATTTATCAGAATTACAGTAATAACAGTTTATACAACTGAGGCAAGAAAATATAATTAACTAACAAAAGAAATAATTTATCTTTTTTTCATAACAAGGACACTTACTTAGCTAAAGCCCAAGAATTAACTTATTTAATAAATACCTAGTCCATAAAGATAAAGGATGGCTTCTACACTGCTGGGACACCTAATCAATCTGATATTTCAGCCTTCAAAATTAACATTTTTCTTATCTGAAAATGTATTTCAGATAGATACTCACCTTCCTGCACCACAAAGAGCTAGAATACAACACCGAAAATGGTACAGGACCAGTGCAGGGAATTTACAAAGAAGAGTTCCTTTCTGACAACAGATAAAGTTTCACATCCACAAAGCAGGAGATAGCTTGATTGGACAGCATTAGATGGGAGACTACATTCATTTCAAGCAAGAAATAATCTTCACCAAACAAAGGAGATGGAGCAAAAGATAGTATCATAACCATAAGGACCTCTTGTCAGATATTAACATGTTGTTGAGGTGGGAAGAATGGCAAATTGCTAAACCATCCATTACCTCACTGGGGGACAGCTCAATATGAATGCTTGATGTGATTAGAGCTAAAAGGCAAGCCATTTTGTATTGCAGAAATATTTAAGTGAGATACTTATCACAAAAATCAGGTGCAGGAAGTATCATCCAAGACCTATGTCTCAAGGTGAGCCTAAGATCCATATGGCTGAATCTAACCACTGGGAAAAAATTGATTAATAATATGTGGAGGTTTTGTAAAACATTACCATATAACAACACAGACCTACATCTCAAACAATGGGTTCATCCACTTGGTCTGCTGGAAGAAATGTGGAAGAAAGGGGGGAAATGTGCATAGAGAAAACATTGGAAAGGTACATGGACCTTAGTGATAATACAAAATCATATGGAATTAGGCCTCATACTGAAATACAAAGGAATGAATTAATTAGACCTGTCATCAGATGTTAATATTAAGTCTAATGCACCTTTTAATACCGAATATTTTATCTAGTCCCTCAGAAATATTCAAGAATTAGAAGAATCTTTATTAACAGTTTTTGAATTACACTATCTTTGCCATATCTATTACTGCCAACACATTTTGCTCAATCCAAAACCAATCAGAACAGCTGGGAAATAACTGGTTGGAATGAATAATGTATAATAGTTTTCCAAATACACAAAATTTGTAACATGCATTGCTGAAAATATATTTCACTCAATCTAGAGTTCATCAGGCTGAAGGGGAAACAACTGTGGTTGTAAGACAATTATTACAATACATTTTTCTAATTCATGAAAATCTTAAGGAACTAGATAAAGAATGTAGTGTTAACAAATAAAACAGGCCCAATACTAATGTCTTATGATAACCATTGTTGATTATAATCATGTTTTGTCCTCTTGAAAAAAGCATTAATGCCAACAAGTGAAGCTGATTACCAAACCTAAAGACAAAAAGACATAAGCCAGGTATCAGGGTAGGTGCACATCTAGTGTTCTCATATTATAATTTTTAAGAGTAGAATGGACAGGAAGTATTCTTGCTGAAAACTCCACCTCAATAGTGGGCACTGAGTCAGACAAGGTTAACTCAACATATTTTTAAATCCTTCACTGGATGGAGATTTTGGGTAAGTTTTCCTTGCAAGGCAACAGTCACATGATGGATAGGTCCTATCTCCCTATTATATATTTATTGAATAAGGTAGTTTTGAGACCTGAAGAACAAAAAAGACGACAAACCAAACAGCTCACCGTCAAGACCATTGTGGAATGTGGAAAATAGCAAATAGAGGAAGACAACAAGCTATGGTAGGTGAAACCTCGCTGTGGTGTACATGACTGAGCACTAATGTCTTGGGGGGAGTGGGGATCAACCACATTACAATCTGAAAGATTTCATAAAGAGAACACTGATGGTTAAAGGAAAAATGAGTCATGAGATGACAAGTACAATGAGAAGAAACATAAAAAATAAGAAAAGAGTCATCACCAATAGAATAAGAAATCAGTCAGATCCAATCAGACAAATTGATAAGAAATAACTTAATAAAAGAAGAGAAATCCCATAGAATAGAAAAAAAGTTAGCAAGTGTCCTAAAAAAATAAAAAAACAACAACATCCAATCATCCTCTGAAGCCATCCTGTGTTTGACTGGTGGGTCCAGGAGGAAGATGCCTGTATCATAAACAGTGTGATAAAAAGCCAAAAAATGCTAATGCTCATGGAGATTGTTGTGCACAGAGGAAGTATCACACTTCTGTTGGAGAAGAGCTATAGTCATATGATTACATTACAGACTGAGGCAATACATTTTAATATGTATAGGAAATCACACACAAGTGTATGCGAGGTAGTGTTTATGAAAATTCTTTTATTTTTTTGACACAGTTTAAATACACATATATGGAAAGGAATAGACAGCTTCTTTTTTTTACAACATATAGCCCACACTGAAATCCTAACTTGTTATGTCAATAAAATACATTTCAAGAAAGAGATATTCATAAATAACAATTCACATTTATCAGTTGTATTAGCAATTCAACAATCTGTCTAATGTTTCTCTATCTACAGAATACAACCTTTTCTTGTGCCAAATGAGTCATTTTCTTGACTAATTCTTCATTGCTATCGGCTCTCTGTCTTTGGACTCTTTTACAAATTAAAAAACCAAAAGCATCAAATACATTAAAATATCTGTATATGTACAGAAAACTAATCAAACAAAATGAATAAAAACTAAAAATAATGCACATAAAAGATACATAAGTGAAAGTATGGTGAAAACTACACTCTATGAAGATATCCCTTTGAAATTAAGTGTTCTATTTCTTTTAACTTTACACTTTTTCTATACTTTCTCAGAATGACATATAGTTCCTACAATCTTTTCATTCAAGGTTTGCACTTTTTTTCCTCTCTACCTGTTTGCATTAGTCACTTTCTGTTACTTTTATTGTTCTATTGCTTAGAACAATATTACATGCTACACATGTTCATTCATTTTCTTGCATTGTTGTCTGCATTCTGTTCTATATTTCTATACATTCATTTAGTTTATTTAGTAAGATTAGCTGTATTTATTACATTTTTATACTTGCATCAGTATTATTTTTTAATAGTTACTTCTCTTAATTCATTTGTAGCTTCCAGAACATGTTATTTGTTCTTTCTACCCAACCCTTATATTAAGTTTTATTGCTACTGGTAACCTGATGAAGGTTTGTTGCCTGAAATGTTGTTTTCTTGTTTCATTAAGAAAGCTATTTTCATTTGACGAGTTCTCCATCAGTACTTTATATTCTATTTTGTATTTTGTTATTTCCTCACCTAGGCAATTATTTTATTACTTGAACTAATCTAATAATTTTCTGCAATCATACCTACCATAAAATGACTCTTAAGCAAGCTATGTTTTCATATGCTCAATGTTTTAAATTTGTTCTCCAACGATGTCTTCATAATAGGTCTTTTGTTATTCAAGAGAACATAAGGTAAGACTTGGTATAATAGCCACATCGAATCCATAAGGCATCTATCTTTGCCATAAAGTGACTGCTAATGGTTTTAAGTTACATTTCAGTGCACCAAACTACATCACCAATAAGATTATTCTGTGCAGGTCCTTCAAACTTATACATTCAGTATTAACTACTATGTGTCAGCAAAGAGATACAGCCACTGCTAAACTTCATCACACGACTGCAGCTTCATGAACTTTATAATTTCTGTGCCACCTAAACTATTCACAGTCTGTCAATGACTTTAAAAGAATATATCACAACTCTCTTAAAAGTACCAAAGAAATAAAACTGTATAAGCTAGGTATTAAAAACATATGATCCTTGTTCTGCCAAAAAATAGTCTTGATGAAAATCCTAATTTAGTTCTCACTATTAATGCTGATTTATAAACTAGTCCTCAACCAAGGTCTTAACTTTGTTCCAACAAAAGTGTCTATTTATGTGTTCACCCTTTAAGAAGACTTGGAAAAAGTTTACTGTAGATTAAGACTACAATCTCATTTTTCAAAATCAGTTCTTTCTACAAACACATTTAAGCTCTTGTGTAAATCCCTCATGTGAAGGAACTCATCTTGACATTAATGACAACTAACCTTCAGTTGTGGATCAACAACCCCATCAATACCAAGTAACAACCTTTGAGAATGTTGGTGATCATTTAATTTCTAATACGAATCTCACTAGATATCAGGAATAATATCTACAATATACCTGTTCATCTCCTAATAAAGACCTCCATTGTGATTTCAAGAAATATAAGAAAATCATATATGTAAAAATGGCTGGTATGCATAGAGAAAGCACTATGTAAAGAAGCAGACAATGTCAGGTTCACAAAGAAAGAGGTAACTGACCAATACCTGATCACATGTTTGAAGGTGGTTGTGTAACTGAGTGTAGGAATGAAGAGGGCATGCTTAGATGTTGGATATATTTATTAATATAGGTGTAAAGGTGTTCCTTTGTATTGGTTTATTTTGAGCTTGAGTTGTTGTATATGTAAGACTTCTTTAATTTTGTGTTTGTTTATGTTTGTTTCTTTATTTAGTATTTGGGTGTTTTCTATAGTTATGTTGTGTTTATTTGATTTGCAGTGTTCGAAAACGTGTGATGGTGACTTTTTGTGTTCTTTGAATATGGTTTCCATTTTTCTCTTTGTCGTGGCAGTTATCACATTGTATTTTATAAATAATGTTGGTGTTGTGTTTGTCAGTGTAGTTTTTACATAGTACAGACCTTAGTTTCATGCCTGGTTTTTGAATAAATTTCGTATTAACTGGAATGTGATATTTTGTTGCTAGTTTTTGCCAAATGTTGGTTATTTTTCTGCTGATGTCGGGAATATATGGTATGCAGCAGTATATGGTGTTTCGTGATTTTTTAATTTGTGGGGTATATTTACTTTTGTTAGTTGATTCTGCTTTTCGTCTAGGTGTGTGCATATAATGTTTTTTACGGTTTGTGAAGGAAACTTGTTGATGTTAATGAAGTATTGTTTCATTTTGTCTAATTTGTCATTAATTTTATCTGGTGAGCATAGTTTTATGGCTGTGTTTATTTGGTTTCTCGTCATCACAGATTATAAGAAAATGAACTCGTAGTAGACACCACCCACTGGAACACTCACTAGCTTAGAATATATTGCATAAAAAAATATTGTAATGGTATAGACAAATAGAATTTACTAAGTAAACCTAAAGATAGTAACCTAACCCCTGATGAACACAAAACCTTATTAACACTTTCTATGCAAAAAGACATAATTATTAAACATACTAATAAAGGTGATGCTACAGTGGTATGGAACAAAGATATGTACCTTGATGAAAATGATAAACAACTTAATTACATCCATTTTTACTGCCCCTTAACTAGCCATCTGACTACATTGTTTAACTTGAATATCAAAACTATCATTAATAATTTGACTTATACAGATATCTTACTATTGGATGCTACTAATCTAATTGTTAGTATCCTACACCTTAATAATTTTTCCTCCTTTGTAAGTCATAAGCCTGGGAACCATGGTTACCCAATTACTTCCTCCTATATCTGTCCCACTGAATTAATTTTGTCTTTTCTTGATGACATTCCTAAAGCCATTGTCTAGTATCCTCCGAGTTACATAAAAGACACAACACATGCACTCGAAACATTCCATAATTTTTTGTTCTTGAGTCGTGAACAGTATATATTAACCATGGATATACAAAAACTGCACACAATTCCCCATAATGATGGTATGAAAGCCATTAAATAATACTTGAATCTGTGTTCTTCACCAAAACTCCCCATTCATACCCTCTTACGTCTCGCTGAACTTGTATTAGCACTGAATGGATTCACCTTTAATGACAAATTTTACCAACAAACAAAACGTATTTCTATGAGTACTAAAATGGACTTTTCTTATGCTTTATTAATTTATTATTCTTTGATTAATAATAAATTGGTAAGATGTAAAATTCAAGTCTGAATTCAGAAACTTTGTATGTCAATGATTCAGTGCTACTTCTTTATTATGTGTTTTGTTCATATTAAAACTTTTACTTCCTAAGTCACTTCCTATATTTGTTTGTTCTAAAGGTAACAAGTAATAGCTGAAACAAATTATTAAGCAAGTTTCAATAAGTAAAACTGTTGGTAAAGCAGCCAATGATTTAAATATAAACATGCAAAAGTATATCTTCTTTCTTTTATATGATTAGTTTTAAAATAAAAAAACATTTAAGTTTCCAAAATAATACAGAACACACAAGTGAAAACAAATTCTCAGTTAAAAAGACTACTAAACTTCAATAAGTGACAGACAACAATTAATATGCAGAATTCAGAACTACGTTTGATTAATACAATTAACATTTAAAGAGGTTAAGGAAAAAACATTTTTGCATTTCTTGTATCTTTTGTATTACTTTAACAATACTTCAGCATATGTTAATATTTCTGTTTTATTTTTCTTCTTTCACGTTCTTAGCTTCTTACAAAATTCAATGTGATATTTTAAGTTGTGACTGTTTTCTTAATCTATGGTTTCTTGCCACTCTTAACATCAACAATTTTTTACCACTTCTGATTTGCCTAAATGCACATAATATATAAATTTGAATTTTTCATTATCATAAAGGTATAGTGTTAAATAACCTTACAATTAAAATGACTTTATTGGTTATTTAACTGATTTACATATAATATTTTGTTTTTCAAAACCATCCAAAACCAAAACCCACTCAAAGTACTACACATTGGTTTTTAACCAAATGATTCACATCACAAACACAACTCTGCATATCTCAACTTTAAGTGATAAAATATCTGTAAGGTGTTGCAAACAAACAATTTACTTAGAATGACTAAAACATTTTACTGTTTGAGAATTTTTGTTTATGCCATATATTTTCTTTATTTCAACAGATAAAATCCATTTTTTAAATTCTAATTTTAGAAATGTTATTATTAAACCATCCTTACTTAACAGCCTTCTTTAGTGCTTCTTTTTCTGCAGCTGTCTTCTTTTGTACCTCTTCTGAAAGAAATTTATTTTTTTTCTGCTCTTCCAGGGAAGCATGATTTTCCCACTGTTAAAAGTATATAAAAAAAGGATTATAAATGTATGTCCGATATAATGTATTTGGACTAATAAAAAAAGTAATAATCAGAGTCAGTAATTTTGATTAGATGATTATTTCATGGGTTATGACACTATTAAGTTAAAATGAACATCTCTGACTTAATCAAATATAACCACAAAATATCACTGTGGCATTATTCTGATCAACTGAATATTTAGATAATCAAAGACAGTAATAATTAGAAACACTAATGTTGGTGATTTGGTTATTTTTGTTACATTTATCAATTAAGTCATAATTTTAATTAATCAGTTTTTTACATGAAACTAATTTACGTAACTGATACTTATAGATGATTATATTCATTACTAATGAAATTCAAATCATATATTTAATTTTGATACTTATGATAAATGCTAAAGCAGAAGTATATTTTTCCAGAAGCGTAATTCTGATTCCACAATATACAGATACCACATATTTTGCTCTACTATGGCATTATTTTATATTTCCAAAATTATTTTTTATGATTTACTTTACAACTTGATTAATATGATAAAGGTTTTATGTTAATTCCACCCTTGGTGTTACTTTCTGCACGGATTGAAAAAAGGACACAATTTACTATGCTATGGGATAATGGTATCATATCCCACATTGTCTCATGTATGTAGCACTACAACTATTATTGTCAATGGAGCAGAAATTGCATCATATACTGGAGATCCAACTCTTTGATTGACCAATGTTTGAGAAAATATGGATTATGAGAACTATTTTTGACATTTTCAGTAATATCTCCTTTTATACAGAAAGGGCCATGTCTGGTGTTGAAGTTTCATCTTATGATTGACACCTGCTTTTTGAATGTGCCTTTTTTATAGTTCATCAGCTAAATCATTTCCAGCTTACTTTTCACTAACTCCATTTTATTTTTTCTTTATTAAAATGCCAATTTTTTTTCCATATAAACATAATTTATGAATTCACCACATAAACATTTAAACAGAATTTCTATTATCCTTCTACTTAATAATAATATCTGTGCCTTTGCTTAACATTAATCACTGATGTCGAGAAAACCCACTTGCAGTGAAATGAATATGCAAAAACGGCTCGTTTGGGTTGAGAAAATATTTTACGTTGCTCGCTCTTCTATGTAAAATATTTTCTCAACCCAAACGAGCTGTTTTTACATACTTATTTACTTGACATTGTATCATGTGTTGTCTTTTATTTAACCTGTAATAAATTATGTCTTTTTATATTTTAGGGTTATAAATGCTGCTTTTAACTGTGTGACTGGTCTTTTTTAAAACTTAGAATACCATACAAGTTGATTTATATGAATGAAGAATGTGTAGGTAAATTACAGAAACATGTATGAAAAGCCAGGGTTTTTCTCAACCCAAACGAGCTGTTTTTACATACTTATTTACTTGACATTGTATCATGTGTTGTCTTTTATTTAACCTGTAATAAATTATGTCTTTTTATATTTTAGGGTTATAAATGCTGCTTTTAACTGTGTGACTGGTCTTTTTTAAAACTTAGAATACCATACAAGTTGATTTATATGAATGAAGAATGTGTAGGTAAATTACAGAAACATGTATGAAAAGCCAGGGTTGGAGATAGCTTAATTGGTAATATAAGCAGAAATTAAGGCTGTGATCATACTCACAACAAGAATGCAGCACTTACTTATATTGATTATCTTTAACACAGAGCCAGTGAACCATGATCTAGTCAATAGCAATTCCCTTTTAAAATAAACATTTACTGCAAAATTTGTATTACTGGATTTTCCAGTTTTTATGAAACAAAATAAGGATAATACATAAACATAAAATAATGTGTATAAAAATGTTCTATATGGGAAAAGTTGTTTGATGAAAATAAATTTCAGGTGCAGAAATTCAAACTTAAGACCCACTAAAAATAAAATAATAATGATAAAATACTGACTACAGACTTAAACAGATATCCACTTGATAAACTATATTTATAAGCTATGTACTTTTAACCAGAGCTGATAGATACACAAATATATATATAAGTAAGGCAAAAATATACAATTAAGATTTATAGTTAAATAATGCTGCTGACAACTGAGTGTTTCAGAATCTTGTGTAAAACAACTCCAGGGATATTTGCACAACACAGTCCATACTTTTGAACTAATAAACTAGATGGAAGACAACTAGTCAACTGCATCCATCAACAACTCTTGCATTGTTCTTCTCTGATCAAATATAATGGGATCATCACTCTTATAATGCACCCATGGCCTCAAAGTGTGGAGCTAATTTGTGTGACATTAGGTTTCAAATAACAGTCCAAGCATGATAAACCACTAAGTTATGCCCAACTGAAAAGTTAACATTTTTTCTGTTGAAAATTTATTTCTGACAATACTCATTTCAACTCAAGAGTTTCTTTTCTCTGCTCACCTAAGGGTTGGGATAAATCCTACCTCACTTGCTCCAGTTTTTATACCTCAATATACTCTCCATTGCAATTTAATTCTTGTTATTTTCACCATCTACATCAATGTGCCCCTATATGAGATCCATATCTAAGCCCCCTATTATTACTTCTTATTCACTTTTTGTGATGATCTAAATTAGTAGATCCCAAACCAGCCATATCAGATAAAAGTATTGGAGGAATTCCACACACCAGTGTCCTTATCAAGCAATTCAATTAGGCTGCTACAGACATAGAACAAGATGCATCTGATTAGACGTGACTGACAGAAGATTCCTTACCTTCAGAGAGCCCAGAATAAAAAGTCATTGTTTAGAATCTATAAAAACTTCGACTCCCCAGGTACACACCGACAGCTTACCTCAATAAAGCAAGCACCATCCCGCTTCTCAAGAAAAGACTTATCTATCTAGCAGCTAAATACTACAGAAAAGCAAACAACCATATGCAATTAACAAGACAATTTCCACAAATAGCAGCCACCCCACGATCTAGGCAGCTATACCTCTCGTCATATAATTACATACAAGGCCTGAATGTAAACTCAAATGAATAACCATCTATGCTTTTTTTTTTTTAACTTCCAGCATTGAGCACTGGTGGGACTGGTTTCTTTCGGTGCCTCACCAGTGAAAGTGGGTTTTCTTGGGGTACTCCCGTTTCCCCCCACATGAAAATTCTTTTCGCTTAGGATTTATAGATCCCAGCCCTGAAAAGAGGCCAGTTAGAATGCATCTTATTCATCTCCAAATTTTAATATAAAAATTTAGGTTAATTAATATCATGAGTTTTAACCAAGCTGATGCACTGTTTGCATCTCTCTGCTCACTCCACGTCGACTATATTTTCATCACACAATTCTTCGGACGCTTGCGAGTGTTGTGCTGAACCTTCCCCATCGTCCTTCATTTTCTCTCAGGCCAGCAGAACCGCTTCTAAGCTTATCCCGACACTCCTCCTCAATTAAATACACTAATTTATCAACTTCTAGATCATTCGTGACCATCGCTCTGGACAAATAACTAACATGCCACTCCAATTCACTTAATTATTTCCGTGATCAGTTGACTAATTTATTCTTGCCTCGTGTGGGGTGAAGAGAAACAATAGTTTCTGACCGTCCCTGATTATTTTTCATTCGACATTTGGAGAACGAAATGATAATTTAACCTAAATACCTACCAACTATTTCCTTCCTTCCTTTATAAAGACATGTGGGCAACAAAACCTTCAAGCACATCACTGAACATGAGAATGATCAAAATTTGATTAGTCGAAGAAAGAGAAATAGTGATCAGATGAGCTTTTGAAAAGTATTTATCCCCTTCCTTGTCTGATTATGTCTTGGATAAGAGGAATTGGTTTGAGAATGTACTTAGAATAATAAAGTGATCTGTGAACAAACTGCTCAAAGTATTCCTACAAGCAGACTCTGTAGGTCAGCAGGAAAGACATATAGCATATGAAATTCAGGTCACAAATAGGTGTTAAAAAAGGGTATGTAATGTAACATTAATATACCATTTAGGCATCTGGAATGGTCATTTGGAACAAGCCAATATAAGGAATTCATGTGATGCCCACATTCCCAGAAGAGAAAGAGCTATTTCTGTAGTGGAAGAAGGAGAACTGAGTAAGAGTAGGGTTTCCTGTTCCATAAATTGGAGCTGGATAGGAGGCAGCTGAGCTCAACTGAGAGATGTAAAGAAAAAAAACCAAAACAATACCTAGACTGATGACATGCTGAACTGAAGAAGGAACAGATGCCTCAGCTCTGATAATAATGCATGCCTTGATTATTTCTGAAAGAAGCATTTTGGTGTGATGTTCTGACAACTGACGAGATGGTACCAGTAGTAATCAGTCACATATTTAATGGTGTGTACAGTATTATGAAATAGATGTGATGAGAAAAAACTGCACAATCAGCAGAACCCATGTGAAGCTGACACTAGTACAAAGGTAAAAACCATGAGCTGCAGTACCTTACCCTTGTGCAAAAAAAATTCTAATTGTGGTGAAATTCCACAACTATGACAATGTTCAAATAGTAGATGACTACACTGAATTTAGATATCCACAATCCAAATAAAAAAAAATTAACTCAGACAGAGGAATGAGTAACTTGTGAACCTTGGAAAATCTAGGCCTTGGTATAGATGAGAAAGATCAATAACTTACCTCCTGTCTTTATATGCCCAATAACTGAAAGGAATAAAACCCTGAAAGAACTAGATCAACACTCTCACTAACCTCAGATCAACTGAACTCTTATAGTCCTAGAACTATATTCCAAATCCCAAGGATATGAGTTAGGCAGAAACCCTACAGGTTGGGTAGATAATAGTAGTGAAGATGTGAAATATTAATCTTGAATCAAAGACCTGTAGTGTTCCTGGATATGTTGTTAAGGTTACCACACATGCAGAAATTCTCAAAGCTCAGTCTCCACAGATAATGAAGGTGTACAATAACCACCAATGCCTTTGGCAATGATCCAACCATCCAGTGAAAATTTTTGAATATAAATAGTTTATTCTGTGTACCAATGTACTGAGAGGCTAATGTTGGGACCCTAAAATAAGTGAAGCACTAAGATTCCCTGTGGGCGCCAATGAAATTTGAAATCTAACAACAACAGGGATGAAATGGAAGCCAGCAGTTGAACCAATGGGAAAGCTAATATGGTTCCAGCTTGTCATCTTGAAGTTGGTGAGGTTAGTGTACAGAAAACTAAACGTTGGATTTTAGAGTTGTGAGCCCATACTTTTATCCTGTCATACCAAGGGACATCGATATATTCAGGTTAACTATAAATTCCCCATTAGAACCCCTAAATTTGAGGAACAGATGTATTATTTAAAAGTGGAAATACACTTCCACTGGGTGATATAGGCTAAATCACAAAGTTCTGACAACTGTATCGGATAAGGCATAACTGTTCCTTCATGTAAATGGGAAGAAAACTTCCCTGCATGAATTACAATGTATGTTGATGTAGAGAAAACTAAATATTTGCTCCCAGACTTTCAGCCATCAAGTAAGCTGTATGTTCTAAAGCAGTTGGGTTGGTTGGTTGGTTGGTTTGGTGTTTTATGGCACAAAGCAACTAGGTTATTTGTGCCAAACATCTGGTAAAAAGTTAAAATTAATGTAAAATTATTAAAATTTATAAAAAGAAATTAAGGTAAAACAAAACAAAGTTTAATTTTTGAATAAGAAACATAAATAGCATTAAATCCAATTTTTATATCTAGTCTACAGCAGTAACAGAAAAACTACAGTAATACAAGTTAGTAAAGAACATTCTGTAGCATAGCTGTAATCATCATAACTCACCAGAATGACTAACGGGTAAGTTCAAAAATCAGTGTTAGTCATCTGAAACTGGCCTTTCCAGTCTTGGTTTCGGGTTATTTGATGTTATGGCCATATTCAGAAAGTAAAGTAATACAAGTTTTAAAAGACTTGCAACAAAATTATTATGACTTTCCAGGATGACTAACAGGTAGTTCAAACGTCAGCATTAGACACCCCGAAATTGGCTTTTCCAGTCCTGGTTTTGAGTTATTTGATGTTACGGCCATTTTCTAATTTCAAATGAAACAAGATGTATTTTGATTCTTAAAAGGGAATCACATCAATAAAAGGTCTAATTTATAAATTAAAAAACTTAAACAGCATTAAAAAGATTAATGGCCTTTAAAAAACTAAAAACATTTCTAAGGTAGACAGTGTCACCATCGCCAATAACACTGTCTAATGTTATGAAAAATCTTGAGACAAAACACGCTCAAAATTGTGCTGTTGATGACAGTCGTAACGATGGCAAGACAGTAAAATGTGCCTTATTGTGACATGAGTGTTGCAGACAACACATTGTGGCATTAATCCCAGATAAAAGAAAACATAAGAGTTAAAAAAACTCTGACCAATGCATAATGTAGTTAAAACAACTTCCTCTTTCTGATCCTTACAAAAGCATGATGGCCAAAGTCCAATAGAAGGTTTTTTTTCTCCCCGAAAAGCTTGTTTTCATGTTGCTTACTGCAAGTCGACTGCCAACTGGCATGGAGCCAAGCCTCAAATACAGGACCACAGTCCATGTATGGAACAGATACAGCAATGATAGTTGCAGAGCAGACAGATTTAGTTGTGGTGTCGGCGATCTCGTTCCCATGAATACCAACATGGCCTGGTATCCAGAAAAACTGGATAGAAGTAGATGTTAAAGAAAAATGGGCCAGTTGGTTTAGAGTATCAGCAAGAACTAACGTGAAGTGATTCCAGGACCAATAGAGAACTAAAAAAGTCAGTATAAATAGTGCAATTTCAATTTGAGTACTGCTTAGCTTCTATGTGATCCAGGGCAAGAGAAATGGCATACAGTTCAGCAGTGAATACAGAAACTGTAGAGGGAATTCTGCATGCAACCACCGAACCACAACAAACCATGGCAGAGCCCACACAGTCACCTGATTTTAAACCATCTGTATAAACAGGAATGGAAGGATGGTTCAAAAGATGTTCAGCAAATAGCAGACAGTATTTCCAATCGGGAGTATTTGCTTTTCTTAGATGACTTAAAGATAGGTCACAAATGGGGACTGTAAGAAGCCATGGTGGGATGGGCTGACCAGTGAATACAGCAATGTTATCCAAGGACAGATCCAATTCATCCAACTGCGCCTGGATTAGAAGGCCAAAAGAAGCAATGGCAGATCATCTGTTCTGAAAAAGCATAGCTACCCGAGGAAGGAAAACACAACCCCAGGTGGGATGCAGTGGTAAGGATCAAAGTTTCGAAGCATACAGTAAAGATAGTTGCAAACAACAGAGGTGCAGAGGAGGTTCATGAAACTCTGTGTATAATCTCTGGATTGGGGAAGTGCAGAAAGCCCCAGTGCAGAGCCAAAGTACCTGATGATGAATGGGGTTCAGCATCTTCAAGGCCAAGGTCCTGGCAGAGCCATAAACCAGTGACCCATTGCCTAGTTTTGATAAAAAATGAGCACAATATACCTTTAGCACAGAACATCAATCACCTTCCTAAATGGTGAAAGAGAGGACATGGAGGATGTTCAGTGCTCTTGTACATTTGACTCATACACCCTTGTGCAAATGAATTAAACAAATGATCATTTTAGAATATTTTCAGCATGGCAGCCAGTGTAGGATCGCTGGACCTGCTTATTTCTTTTAATAGTCATTTTTTCACACATACAGTGTCATTAGCTGTGTTTTGCAGTGCAGTCGATCTATTTTTGGAATATATAATGAAACTTTTGAGGAATATTATATCATTTAAAATTACATTAGAAGGGCAAGGAGACCAGTCAATAAAAACTTCTTACCAGCTCAACGAAGAAAAAACAGTATCAATTGGGTCTGAAATACAAGAACTGGATGCAAGAACAATGGAGGAAGGTGTTATTCAGTGACGAGACTCATTTCTTGAAAACATCCGACACTGGTACTAGGAAGACCCTGATCCAAGGGGGGCTACCCCAAGGCTGCCCATCTACAGGAATTAAAATTCAAAATGGTGTTTTAGAGTTGGACCCCTCAACCATCAGGATCCTCTCCTCCCCTTCATTGGTCACCATACATGGCACACACATGGGTGGATAAACGTTTAGACCCCAGAGGAGGTAAACTGAAAGAACAGAACCTTCCCAAGGAGGTCCCCTCACCATGTACAGGAATCCACACCGAGGAGGAGCAATTGGGAAAAGACTTAAAACATCATAAACTGAAGAAAACAAATCAAAAGTATCTTATCCCAAAGTGCCTTCTTTTTGTTTTTTTATTTCATTTAAAGGCTACATTAAGCACCATTAACTGTAACAATATTTTGTTAGGTATGTTTGTTTTGTTAGTGCAAAGCAAAATTGGGCTATATGCTGTGTCCAATACAGTGAACTGAATCCCAGATTGTTGTGCGACACTAGATATCAGAGGTGGGATAGGAGAGACCTACTTCCCTCCGTAAACAGTAATTCAGAAGTTTTATTTTTGGGAAACCAACTAGGCGACATGAAGACTGCTCAAAGTATCTCCAAACAACCATAGCACTGGAAAACTCATTAGTGATGCTTTGTTGGTATAAAATGTTAAGAATATCTGAATGAGGTACTTATATACCTTACTGGGATAGAGTGGAGAGTACCATTGGTATATAAGCTTGGAGCAAGCAAGAAAAAATCAGATCAATACCTAGAGGGGCAAAAGAAGAAACCCTGGCAGTCAAGTAATAGTTGTATGATATATAGGAGGTACATATGTTTTGGGATTGGCAGCATACTGTGGAATGTTTACAAAAGTACTGCCTAGCAATAATACAACAACCAAAGCAGCATGTAATACAACTAGTTTATGAGTAAGATATACTCAAATAACGAAATACTGTAAAAACATAAAAGCAAAATTACACAAATAAGATGCAAAATACTATTCACATCCAACTCACAATTTAACAATACCAATGATGGAACTAAAAGTTCAAATAAATGAAGTAATTCCTCATTTTACTCAAATCAAATTGTCCCACAATATTCATATTAGATTTCCATCTTTACTAAGTAATATCACTTACAATAATCTCTTTCATAAATAAAGTATACTGTATTCTACAACCTTCAAAACTCACTGATATGCAAGATATCATGAGATGTTATTTTCATAACCTACCTGAAGTAACTGAACAGCAAATGTTTATAAAATCTGAATCTCAGAACGGCTGATATGAGTGTTAACACTTTTACTAATAAAACAGAGAACAACGTTTCGACATTCCTAGGTCATCTTCAGGTTAACAAAAAAAGAGTTTGCAACTGACCATTACTGGGCACATCTTAGGGACGAGAATTTAAACGGGTACAAGATTGTAGGGAGTGTTGCAGTTAGATGTTAGGTTATTAATTAGTATAGGTATCAAAGTATAAGAACAACAAGGAAAAGAAAATCTGCCACAATAAAAACACTAGATAAACTAAGGTGCCAACAACAAAAAAAGGTGCTATCACGATGAACCACCACCAAACCTCATAATTAACAGGTCCGACCAGCAATTAAGCAATGAAGAGATACATCTACTCAACAAAGGACTCACCTTTGCAGTAACACCTAGAAATATTCCATCCATCGAAATGAAAGCCTGCCTGGAAGACCTAGCTAAAAGACTGGTGATCCATTCTATGCAAACTGAAAACATCAACAAAACAACAGAAAATAATCACCAGAAAGAAAACTTCAAAAGCAATTCCATCAACAACCAACAACCCATCATTCCAGGTAGAACTAAAAACATCTATTTCCCTGAAGCACCTCAAAACAGTATCTTAAACAACTTTTTCAAAGAATTTTCATGCAAAACCATCAACATAATTTCACAGAAAAGAAAACTAAAAAACAACCTCACACAAAGAAATATTAATTCTATAAATGACCTAAAATAAGGCAACAACATCAAAATTGAATAATGAGCACAAATGAATACATTCAAAAAATGAACATCTTATCAGATACAAACAAATATAAACTAATAAGCTCAAATCCAACCAAAACATGTAAAAACAATTAAACAAAATACTACTACAAATGAAAAAACAAACACAATCTCAGAAAACCTTTATTCTTACCTACAAAAGACTGGCTCATGCACAGCACAACTATACGGCACCCCCAACTCCAACTGTCCTATGAATCATTTAGCTACAACCTCGATAAATACACAGCATGGACATTTTCTGAATATGTAACATCAGCTGGCTCATTTTTCAAAGGCTTTTTTAACTTTACATCTATTCTTAATCAACTAAATCATGAAGCCTTGATAGCCAGTTTTGATGCAATCTCCCTCTTCACAGAAGTCCCAAATATTGAAGCCTGTAAGATAGCTTTAGAACTTTATATCTAACACCCCAACCCATTTATACACATCTCCAGCAACCAATTAGCAACCATTATAGAATTCACTACCACCAAAATTAACTTTATATTCAAGAACCAAATAGATGGCCTAAGTATGGGGAATCCCATGTCACCAGTTCTAGCCAACATTTTTATAACACAGATTGAATCCCAAGTGATCAATTCAGCCTTACACCCACCACTATACTGGTATAAGTATGCTGATGGTACAATTGCTGGATTCAGATCTATAGAACACACACTTAGTTTTCTCAACCACATTAACTCTATACACCCCAACATTATGCTTACTTGCAAACAGGAAAAAAACTAACCAAATGGCATTTCTCAGCCTCAAGATCACAAGAATAGATACATAATTCAAAACAGAAATCCACAGAAAAATCACCCACGAAGGACTCAGCACATGAAACAAAACAAAAACTCAAAATATCAAGAAACCAAATAAATGCAGCCACAAAACTATAATCACCCAATAAAATTAATGAAGAAATAAACAAAATAAAACAACTCTTCATCAACATCAACAAATTTCTTCCAAACACTGTTGAAAAAATTATATGCACACACCTAGAGCAACAACAAACAAATGACAACAAATCCCAAGATACAACACACTACAAAACATTACACTGCTGCATACAATACGTTCCTGACATCAGCAAAATAAAACCAACATTTGGAAAAAAAACTTGTAACAAAACACAACATTCCAGTAAACATAAAATTTATTCAAAAACGAGGTACAAAGCTAAAGTCCATACTATGTATAAACCACACCGACAAACACGACATCATTATTTATAAAATACAATGCAATAACTGCCACAACTTTTATGTTGGAAAAACAAGCAGAAAAATGGAAACTGGATTCAAAGAACACAAAAAAACACCTCCACACATTTTTGAACACTGCAAATCAAATAAACACAGCATAACCATAGAAAACACCCTGATACTAAGTAAGGAAACAAATATAAACTAAATCAATAAAGCCCTACTTATACAGAAATGCCAACTATTTCAAATGACTGAACGTAATGATTGTAGATAGAGCCCTTTATCATTTGCGGCTACTAGGCCTGACCAATGTCTCTAAGCTGTTTATTATTATAACTATTATTATTTATTACTGCTATGGTCATTTATGACTGTGTTTTGTGTATTTAATAAATAAATTTAAAAAAATTCTTTTGAAATTATGTTTTTTATTTAGTTCAGAGTAACAAACAAACTGGTAAAACAACATTAAACATGCACAAACAGTTAGCAGAAAAAGCCTTTGTGCAAGGACTAGTTTATATCATGTTTATGACACTTATTGTAATAGTTTTGAATTCTTACTCATAAATGTCATTATCTGCATCGTTTTTGTTTTCGCCTCAGCCTTTTGTTGGTGAGATGCTGATTTTGTATGTCTGGAACAATCGTTTATTTCGCCATGCGCCAGAGAAAAATCGATGTCACAAACTGTACAAAATGCATGACTGTCACTGACGTTTGATGCAATGACTGAATATTTTGCACTATACTCTTTCCTAGATTTTTGATTCACAGTTTTAGTCCTTTTAGATTTGCCAGAAACAAGACAATCTGGTGAACGAGGCCTCCTTTTTTCCATCTTGTGAACGATCTCATTGGTGTTTCTATGCCTCTTAGAAAACGAGAAATACCCATCTACGCGAGCGCTGATTGGCTGACAAGCACTGATGATGTAACTATGGATTCCCCCACGTACCCAGTATGGAGAAGCACCGCACTCAAACTATTGGCAGACGTCGGAGATACAAATATTTTTTATTATTTCAAGCACAAACATGATTATCGCAAGTAGCCATTTGGACTATGTCTTTTATTTATTATCAAAATTTATTTGTATCTCACTAGAAATTTTCTTTTCACCCCTTTCAAGCCCTGGGGGAACAATTTTTCACTTTATTGTATAGGCCTATATAATATATAATAATTTGGGAGTTGCAACAAGTCGTAATATTTGTCTGTATGAGTGTATAGTCGTAATGTATACACCAAAATCATAATGATTACACTCAAATCGTAATGGTTGGCATCTCTGCTTATACAATAACTAAAACGAAAATTAAATCAATACAAAGGAACATCTTTATACCTATACTAATTAATAATCTAATATCTAACTGCAACACCCCCCTACAATCCTGTACCAGTTTAAACTCTCATGCTTAAGACATGTACCTGGCAACAGTCACTTGCAAACTCTCTCTTTGTTAACCTGAAGATGACCTGGGAAACTCAAAATGTTCTTATCTGCTTTATTAGTAAAAGTGTTAATACCTATATCAACTGTTCTGAGATATAGTTTTACTTCAAGTGGGTTTCTCTTCATCAAGTTTATAAAATCTGTTTCACAGGTTCAACAACCAAAATGTAGAACAATAACTGTAGCACAGTACTTTTATAAAATGACATGAAAACTGTCTTTCATGTTTGTTGAACTATTGATTCTATGCTTCAAGATAACTGGTCTTCTTGGTCCAATGATATAACTTTATTCAGAACAAATATACTATTTACATTTATCAACCATAAATGTAAACAACGCACAAGGTGAATCATATACACGAAGGCATCTGAAGTTACACAGTTCAGACAGTCACAGATTCCTCTAACTATTATTCCTGTTCCCTTTAAGAGTGCCAATATCTAGATCTTATTTTCACAGTAAAATATATGTTGATATACAAGTTTTTCAAAATAAAATTTTATCCATTGTTTTCATGAAACCTTTACAATCAAGTTATATGTATACACTCACTTTTAGGTGTACTTTTAGTCTTTCCAGTTCCGACTCTTTGCTTCTCAGTTCTCCTTGTAAATGACGTTTTACATTTTCCAGAGCCTGTTTCTGACATTCTAAAGTTTCCACTTTACTCTGATAATAAGGAAAAACAAGATCACAGCAAAAAATAAGCAAAAATAATAGTTGCAATTGATAATTTAATAAAGGATTTAAAAAAGAAGAAAATTAATAAGATATTGTGGAAACAGATCAATATATGTTAGATATAATGATGAAAAACATGTACAAAAGTTGCAAAGGAAATCAATTTTATACCGAAAATTAAACAATATTAAACTATACAGCAGAATTTTTGCACCGAGTGAATATTGTGGTTAGTTAATGTGCATGGGATAACAAAATGTGTGTGTATAAAATCAATCAATCAATCAATCAGATAAGCAGACCAGGTTAGTAACTAAAAGAGGCTGCCTCTACTACTATCTACACTTCATAAATATTAAAAATTCAAAATTTTTATGTACGTATATCAGATCAATATTCATCACTGCAAAAAAGCATTTAACAGTCAAAGATAGACATAGTTCTCATATACAACTGTAGTATTAATTGATAACAGTGATTTGACACCACCTGTTAGATGTACAAGAGGCACAAATGTTTCAGAGTTTAGAACATAGAACATTGTGGTTCTTTTTTGCTGTTATAGAATTACATGCAAAATGTTTGCTGTTAATAAGCATTTGTTTTACACTGAAGATTCTGGTGCATTTATTAAATATAACCCAATAGCATAATGTTACAATAATGTAACCAGACATATACATCTATCATACATTTGTGAATCTTTAATGTATTTTAACTTTACAGATTGTAATAAATACTCCATTACTCAATAAAAGAGAACATGTGTGTATATACATGAACCATAATATTGTTACTTGTCTCTTTTAAAAATAAGTGTAACATTATTGATTGTGACATTATTTTTGTGTTAATTATTCATCTAAACAAATACATTTTGATAACAAAACACAAAATGTTCAGCATCTAAATGTTGATTTTGTTTCACAGTAACTAACATCTATCTTGTTGATCTGTCAAACCCTTCTTTATGTTAATTCAGTGACACAGTTCATACTCTCATTCAGTCATCAGGATGTCCTTTACACGTAGGAAATACCACTATGCAAACTTATAAACTGTTTAAAATCCCATATGTACCATGACAGCAATCTTGACAGTTTCTTCTTTTTGCTGTTTTAATTCTTTTTATCAAAGATGAACTTTTATTATTTTACTATATGAATTTCTAATAACTTTTCTATAATTTTGGTGTTTCACATCTGTGATCATACTGATTGATTTTTGTAATTTAATTTTGAGACATTTGCAGCAGTTCTGTGGCATTAAATTGTCCTGCATACAGTTTCCTTGTTTACAGAATATTTCATGTCACACTGAACTATATTTCCTTCAAACAATGAATCGTTTTGCACCTTGTTATGATTGGTTATGTTGTGTTACAAGTGTTGTGAAGCTATTTGGTTGCAGTCCTACTGCTTGGTATATGTGCCTCTATATTGTAAGCTTCCTCACCTCTTACCTGATTCTTGATATTTATATTTCTTAAAACCTCATTTGTGCATGATAAAGATATTGCTTTGGGTTTGATATCAAACCTTGATTTATCTTTTGTCTTTTAATTTTAACAGAGGTTCTACACTGAAGGATCTGTGATCTTGTTGCTGTAATACAGAGAGACAATTCTTCTTCAGATGAGGCACATGTAAATTTAGACAGTAACAACTTTTTAACAATCTTTAGTTTTTAGGTTGGTCTTTTTGACCTATCAAAAAAATTGTCTTTCAAAAAACTGGAAA
The DNA here is from genome assembly GCF_004210375.1 of Tachypleus tridentatus. NCBI lineage: Eukaryota > Metazoa > Arthropoda > Merostomata > Xiphosura > Limulidae > Tachypleus > Tachypleus tridentatus. The sequence goes on from NC_134825.1 coordinate 131,743,704, forward strand.
GTCATTAAAACTTACATTTCAATACTGCATTTAATCTGCATGTTTTAATGTATGATAACACTTGAATTTAAATAATATTTTAAAAAATAATTGTTTTTAATTATTTTATTTGTAGTCGAGAATGCTGTCACATTCATCAGTTATCAAAGAGTATTATAATAATCATAAACCAGTTTTATGAATCTTATCCAAATCATATCTGAAAGAAAAACAAATAAGAACACAAATAGACATAATAATATTAATGATATAGATAACAATATTGTCTTTGTGTCTTGTTTGTCCACTGAAAGCAGAATACTGTCTCCCAAAAATTTAGTAATGAGGTTCAAAATGCCTAGATTGATTTGTGTAAGAATAATAGGTAATTTATACATGCATAAGTTTATAGGCTTTTTTAATGGCAAAAATTTGATTATTTCATGCATGGCAATTAATATTATAACACTCATGCCATCATACTGTTGTTGTTTGGATAATAACTGATGAATTTCAGTCAATAACTGGTGTTGAATTTGAACTAGAACTATTGTTAATTATTTCTAAAGAGTTTATGCTAAAAATGGAATTAGAAAAATTCTGAAATGACCATATTTCTCCTATCAAAAATTTTATGATTTTAGGCTCCTTTCAAACACGTCTTGAGCTTACTTTATTTAAAATTATCATTCCAATAATAGTTATGCAACATCTGTTTGTTTGTAAATGGAAGTACATAGTTCAATGTCTGTTACTGATCAGTACTATAAAGTCGTATATCTCATATTTTTCAAAGATAATTTTTGTGATATTGAGATAAACAAGATGGTATATCTCATCATCAACATAAAGGATGTGGGGGTGGTTGGGTTAGATCTTCATGGATTTTTTTCAAAACTTCCTGATAGAAACATAGAGTTTCCATGACTTACAATACTGCAAAACCTGTTTACAAATTTTTATGACTTTTGATAATTTTCATGGCCTGTGCAAACATGGTTAAAAGTAATCTTATAATGGATCAAAGTTTGGTTGTCTAAGAAGTGAGTTAGTTATAAGCTGCATTCTATTGAATATTAGTCTCATTTAGATTGGACAATTCTTTCCTTATAGTTCTCTTATCTTATCTACCTTTTCATCTCTTGTTATTAAAAGGAAAGAATATTTGAAACATTGTGGATATTTACCACCCTGATAGGCATATAAAGACAGCATATACTAGACTTGTAATTTACCATTTTCTCTTAACTTTTTTTCTGGTGACTGACTTGATCAGATGGTATATTACTACCTTCATAGTTTCACTTTGTGTTTTATTTTCTTCTAGGGTTTGACGTTCCTGGATGCCCCATAATTCACTCCTTATATTTTCTCTACACTGTTAGCTTCTTAATTATTAGGTTCCATTAGAAACTCACTGTTGGATTGATTACATTTATATTATCATTAGAAGAGAACATTTTCTAATTCTAAAAATGTATTTATGATAGATACTTACCTCATGTTTTAGCTTTTCCTGATTTTGTGCTGCCTGCTATATGCAAAAGTTTTTGCTCACCACTAGCCTCAATGTCTCCACCTGAACTAACACGTTCCAATGTGATATTGCTGTGCTGCAGTGTGCAAATGAGCATCAATAATTTTCTACCAATAGGGGTATGACACATTCTCCTAATGTAGATATTTCCCTCTATGCTAATTGTTCAGTCAAAGATGCACCAGAAGTGGGAAGTATGAGTAAGTACCTCTCAGAAATACATTTTTAATGTTAAAATATATTAACTTCTGACACAATACCTTACCTCCTCTGATATATTAGCTTGAATCATAGAGTAAGGTGGTGAAGGGACCTGTGCAAAAGTTACCAAGATGAGTCCCCACAAGAAACCATGAGTATGAAATTCTACACCATAAAAAGTATAAGGGCATACCTGTGGGAGACCGCACCTTTTGGGTATCTTCATTCGTAGAAAAGATATGTATTGTCAAGTCTGGCAGAAAAGAAGCACAGTCCACAGAATATGGATATGCCATATGTTGTAGTGTGGCTAGGATGCATCAAACTGTAAGTGGTGGGTCAACTCTCTGGGCTTCCACTAAAAAAATAACTCTCTTAGCTACTGTGGCTAAACAAAGAATTTTCTTTTAGCCACAGTGACAGTTGTTTAGCCACTATTTAAGGTCGCTGAAAACTGTGTGGTGCAGACTTTTAATATGCATCAATTCCTTCCAGTAAAAAATAGTTGTAATTATGTGAAAATCTACAAGACATTAAGTTTTGTGTTATTTTGTTATTCCCCAGCAATTTTCCCCACCAAAAAAAAAACAAAACAAACAAAATAACAAAATAAACATGATAAAGAGGAAAATAAAGATACATTTTTCAAATTAACACAGAAAAAAAAACAAAAAAAACTTAGAACTAGAATATAGTAGCATGACTAGTAAGTAGATAAATCCAATGTCAGCTCTTCAGCCAAATCATTCTCAACAGAAGATGTGGTAGAAGTTGACACCTGAGGGTTCAAAGCACATTTCTTCAACAGAGAATGGTACAAACATCTGTTTTTGTGAGTGACCCAGTATCTGAATGCAGAGTTGAAGTTAAAATGATCTGAAGGTTTGGACTCCATGGATAAGATCAGTAACATTTCTGTCTTGGCCACAAACAGACTGCTCCTGGCATCTGTTTTGATGATGTTGTACCTGCTAATTCCCTGCTCACAGACAACAGATGTAACTGGAATTATTAATCCAATTGCTGCAAGCTGAGACAGATTTGGAAAAGTTTGATGGGTCTGGTGGATGTATTCTTTGTAGAAGCTCTTCATGTTTCTGTTTTTGTGAGTAATCCTGTTCCATTATGTTCCTTAGTAGCAGCCATTCAGTCAGTGCTTCATCCTCATTGACGAAAGGAGAGAAGTGCTGGATGAGTTTCTTCAGATCATCCTCATCAGATACTGCTCTGCTGTGACATGGGTTAAATATTGAAAAAAATGACATAATGTTAGTGTCTGGGAATGCTACTTGTAGTCTTGTGACCACCTCTTCAACAAATGACTCAGCAGCTGATCTGTACTTTTCATGTTGTTTATCAATATCTTTGATGTCATGGCCTCTGTAAGAAGTGTAACCACTGGCATCAGTAGCTTGTGGGAGTTCCTTCAGTGCAGTCTGTGTGTAAAGACCAGGGATGGGTACCAGTGACTGAAATGACAGAATTGACCCATCAATAATTGCTTTAGCCTGATCATAAGATAAATCAGCTGTCTGTAGAGATCTTGACAAAAGTCCAAGAATGCCAACAGCGTCAGCCAAAAATATGTCATCATGATATAGCTGTAACATGACATTTGCTAGACTAGACCATGTAGCAAGGCTCGACCTGGAGTACTACGTTCCATTGCAATGACCTGCAGGCAGCTTATCACAGATGCAATACAGTTGACTAGTGCTTGGACGGAATCATTAAAAGAGAGCCATTGTGTGAAGAACACTTGCTTGATTTTGTTGCTTTTCTCTCCATGCAATGCTTTGCTCTCTTCCAGAACCCGACACAACTTGGAAGAATATTTCAGGATTTTTGCAAACTGGTTCAAAACTGAAATGTACTTCACAAGGTATGGCACCTGGTTTGCTGCCTTTTCAGCTGCCAACTGTAATCTGTGTGCCAAACAATGACTTGTTATTATCCAGGGACATTCTTCCTTAAATTTTGTAGCAACACCTGTTTTTATTCCCACCATGACATTTGCCCCATCAGTTGCAAGTCCAACCAAGTCAACATCAAACAATCCTCAATCTGCCATGACTGAGCAGGGTTAACACTATGTACACAAGCAGAACACCACCACCATACTCTCAGTTAAATGGAAATTATCTCACTCAAGAGGAAGCTTTAATGATCCACCACCCAAGTGCCAAGTACTTCCATACACCACTAGAAGGAAGGTTGAAAACACATATTACAGCCTGGAGAAATGCAACATTTTCAGACAGTGCAATGGATGATCGCAAAACCCAATTCTCAGGAGCAGAAAAGTCATGGTTTATTCAAACAAGACTGAAAGGAAAAGAAGCTATTTCAGCACTGCTTTACTCATAATAGTCCATGAGGAGATATGGACCAAATTGGGACTTGTTTAGCAAATAATATAAAGTAAGGAAACCTCTAGCAGACTTGTGAAACACCCCATCTCATAAATGAGTGTTATAGAACCAAATGCTACATGGTGCAGATTTATGTATACCCTGGCAGGCACCACATGACACTTAGCAGAATCCTGAGACATAGAACTTGGTGGAGCTGAAACAGGTGATCTGCTATTCAATTCATCACCCCTGAAACATGGCAAGCCAGGAGACTTTTATTTATATGCAAAAACGGCTCGTTTGGGCTGAGAAAACACTTTTACATAGAAGAGCGAACAACGTTTCGACCTTCTTCGGTCATCGTCAGGTTCACAAAGAAAGAGGTAACTGACCGGAAGCTGACCACATGTTTGAAAGGGGTTGTGTAACTGTGGGTCGAAATGTAGAGGGCGGTATTAGATGTTTGAATGTATAATTTTATTTATTTTATTTTATTAATATAGGTATAAAGGCGTTCCTTTATATTGGTTTATTTTGGGTTTAAGTTGTTGTATAAGTAAGGCTTCTTTAATTTTGCGTTTGTTTATGTTTGTTTCTTTATTTAGTATTTGAGTGTTTTCTATGGTTATGTTGTGTTTATTTGACTTGCAGTGTTCGAAAACGTGTGAAGATGACTTTTTATGTTCTTTGAATCTGGTTTCCATTTTTCTACTTGTTTCTCCAATATAGAAGTCGTGGCAGTTATCACATTGTATTTTATAAATAATGTTGGTGTGGTGTTTGTCAGTGTAGTTTTTACATAGTATAGACCTCATAGAATTCACCAAGATAAAGACAAACTTCATGTTCAACAACCAAAACTATATACAAACAAATGGCCTAAGCATGGGCAACCCAGTATCACCAGTTCTAGCCAATATTTTTATGACACAAGTTGAAACACAAGCAATTAACACAGCATTACATCCACCACTATACTGGTACAGATATGTAGATGACACGGTTGCAGGATTCAAATCTACAGAACACATACTTAATTTTTTTCAATCACATTAACTCTATACATCCCAACATCAACTTCACATGTGAACAGGAAGAAAACAATTAAATATCATTTCTTAACCTCAAAATTACAAGAACTGATACACAATTTCAAACAGAAATCCACCGAAAAATCACCCATACTGGACTATACATTCCTTGGGACTCAGCACATGAAACAAAACAAAAACTCAACATACTAAGAAACCAAATAAACACAGCCATAAAACTATGCTCACCAGATAAAATTAACGATGAATTAGACAAAATAAAACAATACTTCACCAACATCAATAAGTTTCCTCCACAAACCGTAGAAAACATTATACGCACACATCTAGACAGAAAGCAAAATCAACCAACTAAAGTAAATACAGCTCACGAATCAAAAAACCACGAAACCATATACTGCTGTATACCATATATTCCTGACATCAGCAAACAAATAACCAACATTTGGCAAAAATTAGTAACAAAATATGACATACCAATTAATACCAAATTTATTCAAAAACCCGGCACAAAATTTCTCAACAAGTGGGTTTCTCGTCATCACTGATTAAGCCAGGAGACTGATATGATGGGAGTAAGACCAGCATAAAATATCCAAAATTTGAGAACAAAGGTGCCTTGAATGTGTTTCTGCTTGATGGGAAATGTAAGAGACCACTGTAGAATTGTTGAAATAAATCATGAAAGTTTTTCTTTTCAATAGATTGAGATCTTGAACCATTCCTCATCAGACAGTAAGGAGTTCTGAAATAATGATGTGGAATGAAGATTCTCTTCCATCCATAGATCCTTGAATTCATACCTTTGATATACGCACCTCATCCCTAAAATGAGGTATCTGTGAAGAGACGAACATTAGGACAAGAGAACGCTGTAAGAACACTACTCAAGATGAATCATATGAATCATAAATAGCAGCAAGATGACTTTGCTATGGTAATGTGGAGATATGCATAAACAACATCAAACTTGGTAATCCACAGATCTGGTGCAAAATGTCAATGTTGGTTGACAAAGAACTTCATTGTGAACCTAAGAGAATCTCAAAATTGATTAAGACAAAAAATATAATTGGCTGCTAATCTCCTGTCTTTTTAGGCACAAGAAATAAATGGGAATAAAATTCTGGAAGAATTGAATCAACTCTCTCTATTGCCCCCTGTGACCAAAAACTCTGACAGTCTTGAAACAAAATACATGGATTTGTTGGGGGTGGAAATACCACAAATTGGGAGGATAACAGAGGTGATGAATTGAATTAAATGATGAACCCCAATGCCAGAACCTGAAGTACTGATGGAGCTGTAATGAAGGAATTCTAGGAGTCCAGAAAATGTTGTAGTTTTGCTTCCTCATACCTTGCCTGCATAGAGTAGTCATTACTGCTATTGGTGATGGTCTGCCTGAGCAGAGAATCCTCAAAAATAAGATAGGAATCTATTCTGAGTAACTGGGGAGCATAAATCAAAGAAAACATGACAAGGAAGAATGCAAACAGGTGACATCAGTTAGTGATTTCAATATCTCTGAGACACTCGTGAACATCAAAGAACAAAGAAGAGGAACATTGTGTAACTCACAAAAGGCTACATCAGCTAGATGAATTCCCTCCAACGAAGCATTTCTCCTCAATAAATCCCAATAATACATATAAGACACAGAAAACCAAAGAGAGAGCAAAAGTTGACAATCTCAACAAGATAGAAGTCAGCAAAAGACTCAATTTGTCCTCAAATTGATATGGGGAATGCTAATAGGCTTCAGACAAGATATGGAGGGAAAATAAATATATCAGAACAGTAATGAATGTTAAAGGAATCTAAGCAAACTGTGATCTGTTCAGTATAATCACAGGATCCAGTCTCAAATCCCACATATCAAAAGAGAATCAAGTCCTTGGGAATATACATCCTCCTTGTGGTGGTAAGCCAAAGCATGCTGGGCTGTTCAGACAAATGTGAGGGATAAGGCATAGCTATCCCATAACATAATTGAGCAGTAAATCTTCTAGCACAAATAGCATTATCAGTATTCACCCTCAGACCTTTCAGCCATCACAGAAGGAGTAGGTTCAAAGGTAATTGGAGAAAATTCTAAAACCTCACAGACTTGATTGGTCAAATAAAAAAATAGAGCAGGAGGTGACTGATCCAAATTGGCCTTGTAAGAAACTGACATAGTAAATTAAGGCACAAGAAAAAAATTAAAAAATAAAATAAAAAAGAGAGTCCAAATTATCTCCAGACTATCCTGCATCATCAGGAAAAGTAGCTTCATAATCCGATGGAGAGACACCCCCAAACTGGAAATACATCTCCATTTCACAGTGAATACATATCATAGACAGCATCAACTGAGAGTGACCCCTGACCCTTGAGAGATGCCAGATAACAAATGTGGCAGAGAGCTGAGTGGCCTTCTTGCTTGAAAAAGTATCCTAATGACTTCAAGCCTAAAAATGGTATGCTATTAAATTTTTGTAAGTAATAATTAATAAATATAGATTATACAAAAAGCTACTAGGCAATGTGAAAATCGCAACTGAGGATGTTAACTATCATGGCACTTCTGTAGAGAAATCTGTGTCTAAGTGATTTATCAGGAAGAATTATTTGAATAAGGTGTTTACCTACAGTACGAGAACAAAGGTTTCATATATATAGGTAGAGAGCATGATGAAACAAATATTGCCAAGGGCAATTGAGTACAAAATATGTGGAAAAATGAATTTAGGTGGAAGCCTCAAGGCTAGTTGTGAGTGAATAATTGCATATATGAAAAGCAGCACAAAATTAAGAAAAGTTGATATGTGAGAAGAAGTAAGGTATCTGAAGTATGTCATTTCACTTTATCATGTTAGTAAAAGTATTTGTAAGATGTGATTTCTCTAATGTGTATGCTTCTTATCTCACAAGAATTCATTGCATCCTCTACCTCATTCTTGCAGTCGTTCTAGAAGATTTCAACTGTTTTAATTAACATATTTTAAAAACCATTTAGTCAAATATGCATACAAATCAAAGAAAACCAGGAAATTTGTGATCATTGCCATAGTAATTACTTATTATTTGGTAACCATATTTATAATGACATTTCATTTTATTAATATACAATTCTTTAACCAGCATCTGAACAAAAAATAAACACAGAAATATATCTGAATAAACATAAACTATTTCATGCAACTATGAACATAAAGAATTTTTCTAAGTGTAACATATGTACGATTACATATTTATTTTAATATAAGTGTTTGTTTCAGTTAAATATACATTTAAAAAATATTTGAACAGGAACATTTAAACATTCCAAACATTACAAATCACTTAATTATACGGATTAACTTCAGATTTTAGCACTTCAATGAAAACACTGTATAATTTTGGCTGTGAAAAACTCATGTGTAATCAGTGAAAAGCTAGTTAGCTCCCTATTCAGTGGATTCAAAATTAATTTTCTTGTCATGAACCCTCAATACTGTTTGTAAGTTGGAAAACCTTTTGTATATAAAATATTTACTTATAATAACTATTTATAAAAAGTTAAAATGTATTTGCATTAAAAAAGAAAACTGTGTATATCAATCTTGTTGGCAAATGTTACAAGTTTGATACATCTCTACATTTAATTAACTTCTAAATTTATATTACAGTTTAACTCTGTTTCAGACTATTTGAAATTCTAATACATAACATAACAAATAACATCTTTACCTTTACTTTCCTCAGCTCATTTTTCATGTCCTGCAGAAGTTCCTGTTTCTCATCCAGCTGTGTTTTCAAGTTCTGAAACTGAATAAATTTTCAAGTCAACATATGAGTCGAGACTAGAAAAACTGAAGTTTCACTTGAGTCCAAAATGACATACAAAACATTGTAAATAACATTCAATTGTTACCACACCTTAAGAAAACTAATGTAAGTGTAATTATATAACAGATCAATTATCAATTCTATAGTATTTGAAAATTAAAGTATGTAGAAATTGTTATCGTAAGTCTCTGTTACATGTTATATGTATTTAAATGAAGAAAAGTTTATTACACTGACAATATTAAATTTTGCAATAGGACAAGTAAAAATCAGAAATGTGTATAATGTTACTCTACAAGTTAGTTAAAGGAAGAATGGAAAGATCAGTGCCAAAATTCAACATCAAAGTTATTGTTTGAGTATTATCTCCTTGAGGTACACAGCAAATAAATTTTTTTTAACATTGTTTTCACAAATGTTATAGATCTGGATTTATATATGATATACATTATTTTAATGGTAAAAAACAGAAATACTTTTCTCCACCATTTATGATATGTAATTCAGAATAAATCTGATAGATATCAAAATGAACATTTCTATTACCATCTTGCAAGTAATGTTTGGGCAAAAAATTAAAAATACTGCAAGAAATAGTTTGTCTGAACTAACCAGGAAAAATATTTTGTGAAACATGATGGGTGTCTGAGTTACACATCTCACACAAATTAATAAAAGGGGTTAATATTTACAAGCTAAATGCAAAATAAAGTTAAAGGTAATCCCTAACTTGTATCTGTGTGTTTTTCTTATAGCAAAGCCACATCAGGCTATTTGCTGTGTCTACTGAGGGAAATTGAACCCCTAATTTTAACGTTGTAAATCCAAAGACTTACTGCTACCCAAACGGGGAACTAACTAATATCTAGTGGATCCCTTGAAGAGGAAATTTCTCTTAGTATTAGTTTAGAAAATTAGATATCTAGATGTCAAAACAGTTTCATATAAATTATTAGCCACTTATAATGCAACATAATTGAAACTATGTAGGAAGATCAGTTTGTTAATGGTTGTTAATGTAAGAAAGGGATGTGCATGCTGAAGCTTTTATAGCCAGCATTTATGAATTATTATCCAGGAACATCATTTTGAGCTGCAGGTGGTAGCTTAACTACAGTGTTGCTGCTCTTTGAACTCAGAAGTAATTATAGATTAATATTAACTTCCAATCAAAGAAAACTAACTGCTTTGATCAAAATTAAAAATCAACCAAATAATGAGTACATTTAACAAAATATACTTTTTTATGTATAAAGATAAGAATGCACTATTTCATCTGTTTGGTACAACAACTTAACACTAAATTTAGCTTTAAATCCAGTTTAGATTTAGGTTATTCATAAGCCCATGCACTAAAATAATAATACAAAAAAAAAACTGCAACAGAAGTATGATGATAAAAAATAACAAAACTAGTTATATTAAGTATTCTAGCCAATATGTGTGTCATTTGTTTTAATTACAAGTTGATACTGGTATCAGTTGTTTTTAACAGAAAACATAATTTCTGGCTTGAATCCCCTGTAATAAATTAAAATTGTTGACAAACAAACTCACATGGGTGTGCCAATCTTTGGCACTGTTAATAAAATTAATTTTACCATTATTTTCAACATTTTGATGTGCTAGAAAAGACAATGATAACCAATTATCACATTATTGCTTGCACTCTTACATTTCCTAAATGATTGATTCAGTTTTGATGCAGGCTACGAAATGAAAAGAAAAACAATACAGACGATCTCATAGCATGTTAAACTACCATTGTATTCATTGTCATCCTCTACAAAATGTTGAATGATACTAAGATTACTAATAAAACACGTACTACTTTCAAATACTGATAAAAAAACATCTTAAGTGGAAAAAAAGAAAACAAAGGCTTCTTTGTACAAATCACAATATGCATGCGATGTCATGTATAGTTAAGAGGAAAAACTGTTAGAATTATTTGAAGATTAACATGATATTAAATTAATTAATTACCCACTTTATTATTTAAGTATTTTTCACTAATATCTGCTACAATTATTGGATTTTAAGCATTTATCAAGACCTTGAAAAAGTAAAATAAAACTTCAAAACTTTTCCAAAATCCTATGATGTATACAAACCCTGCCATAGTTCCAACATATCTAGAACATATCCTTTCACCAATGGGAAATGAACGATGAACACAACACAAAATATCAATTTTAATAAATTAATTAAATCAATCCAACATTAGTAAAAACCTATTTTCTTATATGTTTAAGGTTAACAGTTATTATTTGCTTTGGAATTACAGTGCATTTTATAATTATTTTTAATTTTAATACTTATGGTAAGACTGTGTGATAGGATACTAATGACATTTATTGTTTGTAGCCTATACAATCATCTAGTTTAATTATTAACCTTAAAATTTTCCTTACCTGAAACTGTATATCGGATAGATACCTCTCACAACCACTAACACCTATTACCTCATGCATAACTGCTGTAGAATTTTTTGTGCACAGCACAAGCCCTAAACAAATTCCCACATGTTTCTATCTATACTGTGCCAGTCTATGATATAATCATCACAATGCTGCATGTTTTCATCAAAAAGAGAGTAACACCACCTCCACATATGATAATCTCCATTAGCTCTGACACATAATTATAGGCTCATTCTTGATGGGCCAGTAAAAATGTACCAGAAATGTAGAGGAAAGGTAATAAGGTGATGTAGAGGTATCTATCTGAAATATATTTTCACAAAAGGAAAATATATTTTAGATAGTTACTTACCTCTATGTACCACTAAGAACTAAAATCATACTTTGAAAATGGCAGATTGGCAGGTAGTGATCAATTACATATATGAGCTCTTTTCTGAAACAGTGAAAGACAGGGAGTCTTAGTGAAGCAGCACCTTGCAAGAGACCTCATTTTCATCAAGCACGGAATATTCTTTGCTCAAGTTATTGGTATTTATTCACTGATATATTTTTTGCAAATTACAAAATGACTTATAGTGAAAAATATTGGGTAAATCTTGTTCCAGTGGTGATGTGTTGTAAACAAACCTACAGCCAGGACTGGAAGTGGAGGGTTCTTTTTAATCCAAAGTGGAACTCATTTCATATGTAACTTTAGTGTCAAAGGATGAAATAAAAATATTGAAATATGTAACGGTTCCTTCATTATCACTGCAAAGAAACATTCTTAGTAAGTTTCCTCTGATAAGTATGAAAATGCTATTTCTGCATGTATGCATGGTGTTACAAAAGCAATTAAAATAATAAGAAGCCATCATCAAGGAAAAAAATAAATGTCAATAAGCAAGCAGAATTTCAGTGGAGGAGGTTTTCATTTGCAACCCCTAAAGCTTGTTGGAACATTAGATTGTGTAGTGTGGCTACAGCTCTAGGTCATTCCATCTTAGTGAAATACTTATGAGTTGGATAATGTAACATTGGCAACTGTTTGGAAGATACTGTAATGGGTATCCTGCACTACACTTCTAGTGTATGCTTCCAGTCGATACATCTCAAATGAGGAGTAGGCCCTACTGGTCTCTTACAACAGAAAAGGAAACACTTGAAGAAGAAACTCTTCATACTAAACTCCCCAGTAACTGAAACTTGGAAGAACACTGGGAATTTGCATGGGTCACTATAATCAGGTCCAGTGATTTGGACTTGCATCTCCACCAAATGAAAATGCAATGTGTTTCTAAGACCAAAAACAAGTGTAGGCCAAGTGTAACAACAAGAACACAGAGGAATGTCTTGAATAATAAAGAATATCAGGGGAAGAAGATAATGACAAGGGTAGTCACACAGAAAATGACTAAATAAATTCTGGCTTAAAGCATCAAAAATCCTTGCAACTGAGTCTGGAAAGGGTAGCCAAAAGAGAAGGAGGTTTGAAATTGAGGGAAGTCACAAAATTACTAACCAAAGAAGTCCTAATATGAGAATATTCAACAGAAAACTGAAGGATGCATGGACCACAAGGATGGATCCAGTCCAGACAAAACATGTAAATTACCACCAGATTCATAACATCCAGTAACTGTCATGCTGTACAATGAATACAATATTATAGGTCCAAAAGAGAGAGTCCAGAGTGAGAGTGTTTTCTTGAAAGTCCATGTATGAAACAAACGTTGAGTTGTCCTAATGGATAATCACAAGATAAATGAGTAACAGAGACTGAAGAAATTGGCAAGTTTAGTAAGCTGTTGTCCTCTTCAGAATATTGATGTGTAGGGAACACAATTCTTCAAACCAGACCCCAGATTTAGTATTGGTGTCAATAATTATTCCACAACAGGAAATACTGTCACTGAGGTAAAGATGCAGGTTGGATGGGAAAAGAGGGTACACTATGGGTAATGTTGGAACAATTAAGCTACCACAACAGACAGGGACATAGAAAAACAAAAGCAGACAATGGATTACAGGATATATTTCACAGACCACTCACATCCAACTGATGAACAGGATGCACATATGCAGAAGTGAGAGGGATCAGTTTCTGATAAAGCAAGAAAACCCACAAAGAAAGAGAATGAGAGATAAGTGCCCTAGAAATCAAAACAGTCATGGCAAGAAAGTGAAATGACAAGAACCCTCTTCCCTTCATCTCTCTTTCGCGGGAGTTGAAAAGAACTCCGAGGTGTATAATATACTTTCTGGAAATTAAAATGGGCACAAAAAGCTTGACCAGCAAGCCTATATGAGGCTTTTCAAAGAAGAGTGAAGGAAGTAACTGCTGAATCCTGCCCAAATGTACTGGACTTGGTTGAAAACAAATGAAGCCAAAGCAATGTTAAAGGGGAAAGCTTAAAAAGGGACACCTGATGCTTGTGACTGAATCAAACAAAATGTTTGAAAGAATTGAGCAATCAGTAGATGTGTATAAAGGCACCCAAGACACTGAACTTGGTTATCTGTAGTCTAGGGAAAAGGATCAATGGAGAGTAAGAAACCCCTCCATTGTGAACTGAGAAACCACTAGATAATGGGTCAGTGAAGAAAGGTAAAGGAGGGAACACTAGTTCCCAGTTTTTGTGGGGCCAACACAAAAGTGAGGATAAAATCCTGGAGATGGTCACTGGATCCTCTTAATGGCTCTCTTCATCCAAAAGATTTAATACCACAGCCTCAAGATCTGCCCAGGACATTGAGGAGGAGGAAAGAAATACAAAAAGGAACACAGAGAAGGATGAGACAAGAAATGGTGAGAAAAACAATGTACAAAAACCCACTGATCACTTGTAAAAGAGGTTCAGAGGTTTGGAATTAAAAACAGACATGCCTGCAGCTGGCTTGACTTCTTGGCAAGTCATAGAGATAGGCACAAAAATCACCATCAGTCACCTGAAGTTGGCCCTTCCAGTCATGGTTACAAGCTATTTGATGTTATGGCCATTTGTAACAAGTAAAGTATTAAAATTTTAATAATAACTTGCCAGGATGACAAAGAGGTAGTTCAAATCAGTAGTTCAAACAGCAGCATTAGTCACCTGAAGTTGGCCTTTCCAGCCCTGGTTTTGAGTTATTTGACATTACGGCCATTTTCTAATTTAAAATTGAACTAGATGGACTTTGATTCTTAAAAGGGAATCACATTAAAAAAGGTCTAATGTACAAATTAAAAAACTTAAATGGCATTAAAAAGAGTAATGGCCTTTAAAAAACTAAAAACATTTCCAAGGTGTACAGTGTTACCATTACCAATAACACTGTCTAACGTTATGGACAAACCTTGGGACAGAACATGTTTGAAAGGGTGCCGTTGTTGAGAGTCATAACCATGGCAAGAAAGTAAAATGTGGCTTATTGTGACCTGAGTGTTACACAGACAACACACTGGTGCATCATTTCCAAATAAAAGAAAATGATGAATTAAAACACTGTGACCAATGCTCAGTCTAGTTAGAACAACTTCCTCTTTCCGATCCTTCCAGAAGCAAAATGGCCAAAGTACAATAGAGGGTTTTATTTGGAAAAGCTTGTTTTCATGTTGCTCACTCCAAGTTAACTGCCAGCTGGAACAGAGCCTAGCCTTGAATATAGGACCATAGTCCATGTATGGAACAGGCACAGCTGTGACAGTGCCAAAGCATATAGATTAAGCTGCGGTGTTGGCGAGCTCATTCCCACAAATATCAATGTGCCTCGGTATGCACAAAAACTGGATAGAAGTAGATGTTAAAAGAAATGGGCTAGTTGGTTTTGAATATCTGCAAGAATAGGGTGTGAACTAACATGAAGCAATTCCAGGGCCAGTAGAGAACTAAGCGAGTCAGTATAAATGGTGCAGTTTGAGTACTACTTAGCTTCTATATGATCCAGAGCAAGAGAAATGGCAAACAGTTCAGCAGTGAACACAGAAGCTGTAGAGGGGATTCTGTGTCCAACCACTGAGAAAAAACAAATGATGGCAGAACCGATACAGTCACCTGATTTTGAAATATCTGTATAAATAGGAATGGAAGGATGGTTCAAAATATGTCCAGCAAATAACAGACAGTATTTCCAATTGGGAGTGTCTGCTTTTCTCAGATAACTTACAGGTAGGTCACATCTGAGGACTGTTGGAAACCATGGTGGGATTGGCTAACCAGTGGATACAGCAATGGTATCCAAGAACAGACCCAATTTATACAACTGTGCCTGGATACGAAGGCCAAAAGGAGCAATAGCAGATCATCTGTTCTGAAAAAGTATGGCCCACCAAGGAAGGAAAACACAACCCCAGGTGGGATGCTTTGGTAAGGAACGAAGTTTCGAAGAATATTGTAAAGATAGTTGCAAACGGCAAAGGTGTAGAGAAGGTTCATGAGATTCAATGCATACACTTTGAATTGGAGAGGTATGGAAAGCCCCAGTGCAGAGTCAAAGTCCTTGGTGATGAATGAGGTCTAGCATTTTTATGGCCGAGGGTCTGGCAGAGCCATAGACCATTGAAGCATAGTCGAGTTTTGATCGAATAAGAGCACGATATACCTTTAACGTCGTTCTGCTCCCCAACTGGTAGAAGAGAGGACACAGAGGATGTTCAGTGCTTTTGTGCATTTGACCCAAAGCTGCTTTAAGTGTGGTATAAAGGTCAGCTTACGGTCAAAGATAAGCCCCAAGAACTTGGCCTCAGGGATCACTGGCAGTGAAACTTCACCGATATGAAGTTCAGGATCAGGGTGAATACCCCGTTGGCGGCAAAAGTGCATGCATACGGTTTTACAGAGAGAGAAATTAAAGCCATTCGCCATAGTCCAGTTCAGTACATGATTGAGGGCAGTTTGTAGTTGCCGCTCAATATATCTCATGTTCAAGGACTGACATGACATGTGAAAGATGTCGACATACAGCCCATTCGCAATAGTGAGAGGGAGTTGTTCAGTGATAGCATTTATCTTTATACTGAAAAGTGTGACACTCAAAACACAGCTTTGAGGGACTCCAAGTTCCTGTACAAAAGAACGGGAAAGTGTCAAACCCACATGAACTTGGAATCTCCTATCCATTAAAAACTTTTTAATAAACATGGGTAAATGGCCACGTAACCCATATGTACAGAGGTCTCGCAAAACGCCATACCTCCATGTTGTGTCATAAGCCTTCTCAATGCCAAAGAATATTGATACAAGATGTTGGCATTTGAGAAAGGCTTCTCTGATTGATGTTTCAAGACGAATTAGGTGGTCTGTGGTGGAGTGCTGTCGACGGAACCCACACTGGGTAGGCGAGAGGAGGTTGTTTGATTCGAGGAACCAAACAAGACGAGCATTAACCATCCTTTCTAAGATCTTACGGAGACAGCTCATCAAAGCAATTGGACGGTAGTTTGAAGGAATCTTGGGATCTTTCCCTGGCTTAGAGAAAGGTAAAATAATAGCCTGGTGCCAGGCATCAGGAAAAACATTCTCCTACCAGATCCGGTGAAAGACAATCAGAAGGACATCAAGGGAAGCAGGAGATAGATGGCGCAGCATGTCATAATGAACATCATCAGGTCCAACAGATGTACTGGCAGACCGATGAAGGGCCATTTTCAGTTCCACCAGTGTAAAGGGACAATTATAGTCAAAGAAACAGTCAGTTTGAAAGGAAAGAGTTGAATGCTCTGCCCGAGTCTTGATGGCCAAGAAGGTGGAGGAACAAGCAGAAGTGCTAGATACCCGGCAAAAGCTTTCACCTAGAGTATCAGCGATGCTCCGGACATCAGCCACCTCCTGACCATCAGAGAGTAAGATCGAGAGGGGGACAGAATTGTAGTGCCCATTAACCTTTCGAATCCTGTCCCATATGATCTTGGAACTGGTGGTAGAAGATATGCTAGTTGTGAACTTAATCCAAAATTCCTTCTGGCTTTGACATTTAATCCACCTAGCATGTGCACAAAGCCGTTGGAAAGTGACGCGGTTTGAAAGTGTGGGATATCTACGAAAAGTATCCCATGAAAAATGGGAGAATAATGAAGGGGAGCAAACCGAGAGATCAATAGTGGTAAAGGACTGACTAGATGCATGAAAATAAGTGGAAGAACCAGTATTGAAAAGAGAAAGTTTGTGATCAGAGAGCATACGCTCTACAGAGCGACCCCTCCTATCAATATTAGCACTTCACCAGAAGGGATGATATCCATTAAAGTCCCCCAGGATTAGAAATGGAGACAGCAACTGTTCAACGAGAGCATCAAGGTCTGATTGATCATATATCTCTCCAGGAGACAGGTAGAGAGAACAAACAGTGATGGTATGACCCAAGGAAACACGGATTGCTATGGCCTCCAAGGGTGTGTTGAGTGACAAAGACAGGGTGGGCACATGCTGATCACCCAATAGCGCCACCCCTCCATGTACTCGTCCATCACACAGCCTGTCATTTCTGTACAGAGAAAACTGCTGAATGGTGACTGTATCAGCAGGTTTGAGAAATGTTTCTTGTAAGGAAAGACAAACAGGATGGTAAAAAGCAATCAGTGTTTTGCTATCATCCAGATTAGAACGTAAACCTCAAAAGATCCATTGTATCAAGGTGGCCATTTTTAATGACGGGTAGGCGAAGTGGCTGGAGAACCCTTCTGTTTATGACCACGTCTTTTTTCCTTACTGTCCTTAGTCAGAGGAGGTCTATCAACCTCCATGGATCCTGCCCTGGGTCGACTGGACAGGTCTTTGTTATTAGAAGGGGATTCCAGTGACTGAGGATGCGAATGAACGATTGTTTTGCCTCTTGAGGTGGGAGAAAAAGATGTATCAGAAGAATTGCCTGTATTAGAAACTGAAGGATGTGGATCTTGAGTTTTGTTGGAACGTATGGGAGGAACAGAGATGGGTGTGGAAGTAGATTCATCAACCTTTTTAACCATGGATGTCAAAAGGCTTTTCATTTGTTTTCAAAACGATTCCCTTGGAGGCACAGAGAGATCTGTCTGCACTCCCACTGTAGTTGCAGAATGAAGTGCAGCAGCATATGTCCGAGATGGAGTGGTGGGCAGCAATTTCCGAGCCTCAGGATAACTAATGTTATGTATCGTTTTTAAACGCTGCACCTCTTTTTCCTCCAACCATTTTCAGAAAGAATGAAAGTAAGAGGGGTGAGAACCATTGCAGTTGACGCAATGTGGGTCCATGTCACATTCATAGGCATCATGGTCCTTGCCCCCACAACGAGCACGTCAGGGAACCACGACATGATGTCTTTGAGTGGCCTAATCTCCAACATTGGAAACATCAGAGAGGGTTTGGAATGTATGGCCGTACCCTACAAATGAGAGATAACCTGCCTTGATGGTGGCAGGTGCACGTGATGAAGTAAATGTCAAAACGAGGGTATTTGTTGGCAGTGTAACTCCATCTTTGCGAGTGGAGATGCGCCTCACTGCAGAAACTCCTTGAGTGGAGAGACCAGCGAGAATCTCTGACTCGGGGATGTTCTTCAAATCCCTCTCAACAATAACTCCTCATGATGAATTCAAAGTAGCATGAGGTGTAACCTCAATAGGTATATCCCCAATTGCCTTTGAATTCAAGAGGAGTTCACTGTGTTGGGTTGTGGATGTTTCAACCAATATGTCTCCAGATTGAAGCTTCTTTACTGACTTTGGAGATCCAGCAAGACCCTCTAGTCCCTTCTGAATAAAAAAGGGGGACAATTGCCCTAAAGGTTTTTCCAAAAGAGAATGTAATATAAGAAAATGAGGTACATGTGTTACAGAAGTTGAAGATTGTTGTTCAGAGTCTTCAAGACGTGGTCGCTTACCCATTGACTGTTTTTTCACTATTTTATTTGAATTTTGTGAAGGAGGATCCATAGGAAAAAAGAAAAATTTCGGTACCCACTGACCCCACCCACCATGGAGCCCTACTAGGGGATGCACTACAAAGTCCTGCAAGGACAATGCAGCAATGCCAGGGTTTTGTGAGCACTATACCAAAACACCAGCATCAGGCACAATGCCCACAACACCCGCTGAGAACTTCCAACACTGGTACTTGGTTGACTCTAGCCCTAGTGGACCAGCCGACTGACCCAAGGGGGGGGCCACCCAAAGGCCAAACGTTTACAGGAATTCAAGGCCAAAGTGGTGTGTTAGGGTTGGACCCCTCAATTACCAGGATCCTCTCCTCCCCTTCACAGGTCGCCACGCACGGCAAACACGTGGATGGATGTTTAGATCCCAGAGAAGGTAACCAGACAGAAGAGAACCTTTCCTGGGAGGTCCCCTCACCACGTACAGGAATCCACACCGAGGGGGAACTGGTGATAGAAGAGAAGCTACATGTGTATTTAATTCAAAATTCCTTCTGGCTTTGACATCTGATCTGCACGGGCCCACTGAAAAGCAATGTGGTTTAAAAGACTGACTAGGTACATGAAAATAAGAATAAGAATCAGAACTGAATAGAGAAAGGTAGTGATCCAAGAGAATACACTCAACAAAATGATCCCTCCAATCAATATCAGCACCACCCCACAGAGGATTATATCCATTAAAATCCACCAAGATTAAAAAAAGGAGATGGTAACTGCTCAATGAGGGCATCAAGGTCTGACTGATCACAGGTCTCTTCATGAGCCAGGCAGAGAAAACAAATAGTGGTGGTACAACCCATGGAAACAGGATGGCTACAGCTTCCAAGGGTGTATCAAGTGTCAAAGGCAGAGTGAGCACATGCTGATCAACCAGTAGTGCCACCCTCCATGCACTTATCCATCACACAACCTGTCATTTCTGTACAAAGAAAACTGCCGAAGTGTGACTGCATTGACAGATTTCAGAAAGGTATCCTGTTAGGAGAGACACACAGAATGGTAAGAATCAGTCCAATCCTTAATGTCATCTATATTCAAATAAAAACCTCGACAGTTCCATTGTATAAAAGTGATCATTTTTATTTATGTGGAGGGGAATGGGGCAGGGAACCCTTCTGTTTTCAACCACTTTTTACTTTATTGGATGGAGGTCTATAGACCTCCATGGATCCTGCCCTGGATTGAGTAGGCAGGTCTCTGTCCGTGTACAAAGAGTCCAGCGACTGAGAGTGTGAACAAATAATCGGTTTGCATCTTGGGGCTGCAGAAGAGAATGGACTTGAGGAAGCGTTCAAACCTGAAGCCAAAAGAAGTGAACCTGGGCAGTCACTGGAAGGGGTGGCAGGGACTGAGATGGAAGTAGACTTAGATTCATCAACTCTTTTAACCAGGGAGGGCAAAACACTCTGCTGGAGGCATGGAGAGATTTGTCTGCACTTCTATTGTGGCAGTAAAACAGAGTGCAGCAGCATATGTGTAAGACAGAGTGGGGGACAATAACTTTCAAGCCTCTGGGTAGGAGATATTGTTTATTGTGTTCAAGCATTGCACCTCTTTCTCCTCCACCCACTTAGGGCAAGAAATAGAGTAAGAGGGGTGTGAACCATTCTAGTTAACACAGTGTGGTTCCAGTTCACACTTGTAGATGTCATGGTCTTTGCCAGCACAATAAGCACATGTTAAAAAACCACAATGTCTTCAAGTCACTGAGCTGCTATCACTGAAAACATCTGAGAGGGTTGGAAATATACAGCTGTACCTTACAGTTCAGATAACCTGCACTGATTATGGGAAGAAGACATGGTGATGTAAATATCGATATCAGAATATTAGTAGGCATCATAATTCTGTCTTGGAAAGTGGAAATTTGGCACACTGCAAAAATGCCTTAGCTGTAAAAACTGGCAAAGACCTCTGACTTGGAAATGTTATTTAAATCCCTCTCAACTGTAACTCCTCTGGAAGAATTTAAAGTTACATCGGGAGTAACACTGATGTGCATATCATCAATGGTCTTTGATTTTAAAAGGAGTATGATATGTTGTGGTGAAGATGTTTCCACCAAAATGTCTCTAGAGCATAACTTCTGTACTGATTTGAGGGAGTCAGCAAACCCCTCTAATCCTTTTTGAATAAAAAAGGAGACATTTGCCCTGAAGATTTCTTAGATAATCTGCACTTAGATTCTCTCCTCTCCTTCATGAGTCACCATGCACGGCAAATGCATGGGTGGATGTTTAGATCCCAGAAAACATAAACTAAAAGTAAAGAACCTTCTCTGGGAGGTCCCCTTACCAAGTACAAGAATCTGCCATGAGGGGAATTGTGCTGGAAGTTGGTGGTAAAATAACCAAAGTAGTTATACAAGCTTTGGATTGGTTAATTGGTTTGGTGTTTTATGGCACAAAGCAACTAGACTATCTGTGCCAAACATCCTGTTAAAATTAAAGTCAAATTATTAAAATTCATAAAAGGAAATTAAGGTAAAACAAGTCAAAGTTAATTTTTGAATTAAAAACATAAGTATAATTAAGTCCAAATTTTACACCTAGTCTACAGTAATACAAGTTGTAAAGGACTTTCTGTTACATAACTGTAACTGTCATAACTCACCTGGACGACTAACAAGTAAGTTCAAAAACCACCATTAGTCACCTTAAGTTGCTCTTTCCAGTCCTAGTTTCAAGTTATTTCACATTCTGGCATTTTTTAGTTTCAAATCAAACTAAATGTACTTTGATTTTTAAAAGGGTATCATATTAAAAAAGGTCCAATGTATAAATTAAAATACTTAAATAACATAAAAAGATTAATGGCCTTCAAAAAACTAAAAACATTTCCATGGCGGGTAGTGTCACCATTACCAGTAACACTGTCCAACATTAAGATAAACCTTGAGACAAAATATGTTCAAAATGGTGTCGTTGTTTAAAATTGTAACAATGGCAAGAAAGTAAAATTTGGTTTATTGTGACTTGAGTGTTACATAGACTACACACTGGTGCATCATTTCCAGATAAAAGAAAATGACGAGTTAAAAACCTGTGACCAATGTGTAGTCTAGTTAGGTCAACTTCCTCTTTCCGATCCTAACCAAAGCCAGATGGCTAAAGTCCAATAGACGGTTTTATTTGGAAAAGCTTGTATTCCTGTTGCTTACTCCAAGTCAACTGCCAACTCATACAGTGCTGAGCCTTGAATACAGGACCATAGTCAATGTATGGAACAAGCACAGTACTGATAGTGCCAAAGCAGAGAGATTTACCTGCAGTGTCGGGCAGCTCATTCCCATGAATACCAACGTGGCCTGGTATCCAGAAAAAACTGGATAAAAGTAAATGTTAAAGAGAAATGGGCCAGTAGGTTTTGGATATCAGCAAGAACATGGGAAGAACTAACATAAAGCAATTCCATGGCCAGTAGAGAACTAAGCGAGTCAGTATAAATAGTGCAGTTTAAGTACTGCTTAGCATCTATGTGATCCAGGGCAAAAGAAATTGTGTACAGTTCAGCAGTGAACACAGAAGCTGTAGAGGTGTCCAACAACCAAAAAACAACAAATGATGGCAGAGCCCATACTGTCACCTGATTTCGAACCATCTGTATAAATAGGAATGGAAGGATGTTTTGAAAGATGTTTAGCAAATAACACACAGTATTTCCAATTGAGAGTGTCTGCTCTTCTCAGATGACTTAAAGACAGGTCACATTTGGGGACTGTAAGAAGCCATGGTGGGATGGGCTGACCAGTAGATACAGCAATGGTATCCAAGAACAGACTCAATTTATCCAACTGTGCCTGGATATGAAGGCCAAAAGGAGCAATAGCAAATCATATGTTCTGAAAAAGTATGGCCCACCAAGGAAGGAAAATTAAACCCCAGGTGAGATGCTTTTGTAAGGAACGAAGTTTTGAAGCATACAGTAAAGACAGTTACAAATGGCAGAGGTGCAAAGATTCTATGCATAAGCTCTTAACTGGGGAAGTGCAGAAAGCCCCAGTGCAGAGCCGAAGTCCCTGATGATGAATGGGGTCCAGCATCTTTAAGGCCAAGGTCCTGGCAGAGCCATAGACCAGTGATCCATAGTCAAGTTTTGATCGAATAAGAGCACGATATATCTTTAGCGTAGAACATCGATCCACTCCCCAAGTGGTGGAAGAGAGGACACTGAGGATGTTCAGTGCCCTTTTACATTTCACCAGTAGCTGCTTCAAGTGTTGTATAAAGATCATCCCCAAGAAATTTGTCTCAGGGAACACAAGAAGCACAACTCCACAGATACAGAGTTCAGAATCAGGGTGAATACCCCATTGGTGGCAAAAGTGCATGCAAATGGTTTTAGAGAAAGAGAAGTTAAAACCATTTGCTGTGGTTCACATCAGTAAATGATTGAGGGCAGTCTGCAGCTGCACCTCAATATATCTGATGCTGAACAACTGACACGAAATGTGAAAATCGTCGAGATAAAGCCCATTTGCAACAGTAAGAGGGAGTTGTTCAGTGATGACATTAATCTTCATACTGAAAAGTGTGACACTCAAAACACAGCCCTGAGGGACTCCAAGATCTTGTAGGAAAGAACAAGAAAGTGATAATCCTGCACTAACTTGGAATTGCCTGTCCATTAAAAATTTTTTAATAAAAATGGGCAAATCACCAAGTATCCCATATAAATAGAGGTATTGCAAAATGACATAACTCCATGTTTATGTGTAAAAATGGCTGGTTTGGGTTAAGAAAATTTTTATGTAGAGGAGCGAACAACGTTTCAATCTTCTTCAGTCATTGTCACATTCACAAAGAAAGAAAGAGATAACTGACCAATAGCTGACAACATGTTTGAAGGGGGTTGTGTAACTGAGTGTAGGAAAGTAGAGGGTATGCTTAGATGTTGGATTATATTTATTAATACAGGTATAAAGGTGTTCCTTTGTATTGGTTTATTTTGGGCTTGAGATGTAGTATAAGTAAGGCTTCTTTAATTTTGCGTATGTTTATGTTTGTTTCTTTATTTAGTATTTGGGTGTTCTCCATGGTTATCTTGTGTTTATTTGATTTGCAGTGTTCGAAAACATGTGAAGGTGACTTTTTATGTTCTTTGAATCTGGTTTCCATTTTTCTACTTGTTTCTCCAATATAGAAGTCATGGCAGTTATCATATTGTATTTTATAAATAATGTTAGTGTGGTGTTTGTCAGTGTAGTTTTTACATAGTATAGACCTTAGTTTTGTGCCAGGTTTTTGAATAAATTTGGTATTAACTAGAATGTCATATTTTGTTGCTAGTTTTTGCCAAATGTTGGTTATTTTTCTGCTGATGTCGGGAATATATGGTATGCAGCAGTATATGGTGTTTCGTGATTTTTTAATTTGTGGGGTATATTTACTTTTGTTAGTTGATTCTGCTTTTTGTCTAGGTGTGTGCATATAATGTTTTCTACAGTTTGTGGAGGAAACTTATTGATGTTGATGAACTATTGTTTTATTTTGTCTAATTTGTTGTTAATTTTATCTGATGAGCATAGTTACCTCTTTCTTTCTTTGTTAACCTGACAATGACCAAAGAAGGTTGAAACGTTGTTTGTTCCTCTACATTACAATTTTCTCAACCTAAACCAGCCATTTTTACATTTATATTTCTTTACAAGTGGGTTTTCTTGTCATCACTGATACCTCCATGTTGCATCATAAGACTTCTCCATGTCGAAGAGTATTGATACAAGATGTTGTTGTTTGAAAAATGTTTCTCTTGTTGATGTTTGAAGTCAAGTCAGGTGATCCATGGTGGAATGTTGTCGTCGGAACCCACACTGTGTGGACGAGAGGAGGTTGTTTGATTGGAGGAATCAAATGAGACATGCATTAACCATCTTCTCTAAGGTCTTACAGGGACAGTTCGTCAAAGCAACTGGACAGTAGTTTGAAGGAATCTTTGGATCCTTCTCAGGCTTAGAGAAAGGTAGGACAATAACTTGGTTCCAGGCATCAGGAAAAAGATTCTCCTGCCAGATCCGGTCAAAAACAATCAAAAGAATAGCAAGAAAAGCAGGAGATTGATGGTGCAGCATCTCCTAGTATACATTATCAGGTTTGACCAATGTACTGCCAGTTTGAGTTTTACCAGTGGAAAGGGATAATTATTGTCATAGAGACAATCAGCTTGAAATGACTCTACCTGAGTCTTGATGGCTAAGAAGGTGGAGGAAGAAGCAGAAGTGCTAGATACCTGACAAAAGCTTTCACTACAGTATTGGCGATGCTCCAGGTATCAGCTACTTCCTGGCCATCACAGAGCAAAATTGAGAGGGGGACAGAATTATATTACCCACTGACCTTTCGAATCTTGTCCCATATTACTTTGGAACTAGTGACAGAAGATATGCTGGTTGTGAACTTGATCCAAGAATCCTTCTGGCTTTGATGTCTTAGAATGTAAACCTCAACAGTTCCATTATATTAAGGTGGCCATTTTTATTTATGTGTAGACGAATTGGGTGGAGAGCCCTTCTATTTTCATCCACGTTTTTTTTCTTTATTGTCCTTATTCAAGAGAGGCCTGACGACCTCCATGGATTATGCCCTAGGTTGAATGGGCAGTTCTTTGTTGTTGAAGAGGATCCCAGCAACTGAAGACATGAACATATGATCGTTTTGCATCTTGAGGTGGGAGAAGAAGATGTACCTAAGGAAATGCCTGTACCCAAAACCAAAGGAAGTGGATTCTGTGGTTTGCTGGAATGTATGTTAGGGACAGAGATGGGTGTTGACATTGATTCATCAACTTTTTTAACCAAGGAGGTCAAAAGACTTTTCATTCAGTGTGAGAACAATTCTTTTGGAGGCACAGAGAGATCCGTCTGCACTCCCACTGTTGTAGTGGAATGAAGTGCAGCAGTATACGTCCAAAAAGAAGTGGTGGACAGCAACTTTCGAGCTTCTGGGTAAGTAATGTTTTGAATTGTCTTCAAATGCTGCATCTCTTTTTCTTCCAAGCATTTAGGGCAAGAACGAAAGTAGGATGGGTGAGAGCCATTGATGCAATGAGGGTCCATTTCACACTCATCAGCGTCTTGGTCCTTGCCACCACAAGTAGCACACTTCAAAATATCTTCAAGTGACCAAACTGCTGACACTGAAAACATCTTAGAGCATTTGGAATGTATGGCCATACCTTGCAATTAAGATAACCTGCGATGATGGTGGCAGGTGGACGTTGTGATGTAAATGTCAGAATAAGGACATTGGTTGGCATCATGATTCTATCTTTACGAGTGAAGATGCACCTCATTGCAGAAACTCCTTGGGTGGAAAAACTAGTGAAAATCTATGACTCGGAGATGTTCTTCAAATCCCTGTCAGCAATAACTCATCATGACAAATTCAGAGTAGCATTAGGTGTAACGTCAATAGGTATATCCCCAATTGTCTTTTAATGCAAGAGGAGTTCACTGTGTTGAGATGTGGATGTTTCCACCAATATGTCACCAGAGCAAAGCTTTGTTACTGACTTTGGAGAGGCAGCAAGTCCATCTAGTCCCTTCTGAATGAAAAAGGAACACATTTGCTCTGAAGGTTTGTCTGAAAGAGAATGTAGTATAAGAAAATGAGGTACATGTGTTACAAATGTTGAAGATTGTTGTTCAGAGTCTTCAAGACGTGGTCGCTTACCCATTGACTGTTTTTTCACTATTTTATTTGAATTTTGTGAAGGAGGATCCATAGGAAAAAAGAAAAATTTCGGTACCCACTGACCCCACCCACCATGGAGCCCTATGAGGGGATGCACTACAATGTCACGCAAGGACAATGCAGCAATGCCAGGGTTTCGTGAGCACTATACCCAAACACCAGCATCAGGCACAATGTCCACAACACCCGTTGAGAACTTCCAACACTGGTACTTGGTTGACTCTAGCCCAAGTGGACCAGCCGATTGACCCAAGAGGGACCACCCAAAGGCTGCCCATCTACAGGAATTCAAGGCCAAAGTGGTGTGTTAGGATTGGACCCTTCAACCACCAGGATCTTCTCCTCCCCTTCACGGGCCACCACACACAGCAAACATGTTGGTCGATGTTTAGATCCCAGTGGAGGTAAACTGAAATAACAAAACCTTCCCTGGGAGGTCCCCTCACCACGTACAGGAATTCATATTGAGTGGCAAGTTTTGGAATTGATCACATAATGATGAATAATTGAAAAACAAACTATGAACAATTGTCACTTAAAAATAAAAAAGAAACTACAGTAAAGGAAATAAATGATATTTCCACTTTGTATGAAATATGAAAGAAACAAAAAACACATGAAGAGAGCACATTAAAAACAAATGTTTTGACTAGAGCTCTGCCTAATGAGAAGTGATAGTTCAGTAGAATCGAACAGAGAAAGTCAAATGCATCAGGATGGTGTGTTGCACTCCCATGAGTAGAGGGTTATTACAGGGTGATTTACACGAGATGATTATGGGGTATGTTGGAGAGGAGGCTTGTATGCAAAAATATTTTTATATATAAAAGGCACCAATGAATGAGAAAGTAAGATACTGTATTGCAAGCTTGATTTCCGAGTCATGTTCAAAAGAGGACTAACTTTCATAACACTTTCAAAAAAGGTTAAGAGCAATTTGTGAGTGTAGGAAAAGAACTACATATTTCTATATTTAGTATTTGTATACTATACAAACTTTATATGCATATTTTGAATAATTTTTTAATTGTTTAATACAAGTGTAACCTTGATCTATTCTGTAAATCACTTGAGTTAAAAAGCTTTTTCTTTAAATCTAGTTGTTAGTTTTATATTGTATGAAACAATTTAAGAAAATAATGCACTTTTAGTGAAACAAAGTATCAAGGAAATATTTAGGCTGGCAAAACTTTATTATATTTAGTATTTCCAAGTGTCATGGAGTTGGATTTTTATTAAAAACTTTATTTAAATACTTATTATAACTTTAAAGTTTTTAAGCAGTCTGAAACTATAAAAACTATTGCCATTATTCTACAATGCCCTATATGTACAGCAACATACAACACAGAGGTTGTAGTGATCTGTTGTAACTTACAACAGTCTTTTAACTTTTAATTATCTCTTTCTTCCTATTTTTACTAAGCCTCACTTCACATAGGGTCATTTGTGTCTGGGTTTTGATAATTAAGTTTTATTATTAATTTTCTTTTACATGTGTTATAACACATTACAACTATTTCTTATTGTCGTATCTCTTATCTCAGGTTTTAAGTTAATTTTACCACACTACATTAGGATACAACATAATATATTTTAAAGCATGTTTATAATTTTAATACATGTCAGACTACATTAGTTAAGACTCCTTCCCATTAGTGTGTGAATTATCAAGTGAATAGCCATCTGGTGAAGTTTTGGATACTATTATCTTTCAATTAATAGGTGGAATTTAGAATTACTCACATCCTGAGAAAAGCTGCACCTAAAAGCAGGAAATCAATAATATATTTATGTATTCTTTGATAGATTGTTTAGGCAAAGTATTCATCAATATATTTATGATTAAGAAGAAAGCAAAAACCTGAAAGTTATGTATTATATCTAGAGCTTAAATACTGACAACATTAGATTCAACCCTCAATTTTTAATGTTTGATAACATGCTATGAAGTGAGAAACATAGCATGGCACTAAGCCACAAGAAGTGTCAATGTGAAATCTTCTCTACATAAATGTGTGATACAGAAGATGTATCACTCACATTAATGTTTAACTCCTCCTTTTTAGATTGGCTTCTTTCACCTATTTTCATTGACTGAAGTGAATCCAATAATTTTCTTAAAAGATCTTGATGTTGTTCATGCTGAGAAAGCATCCACTTTTTCCACCAACTGTCTTCTTTCATTCCCTGTACATTATAATGCATTATTTGCAAAACCAGAAACTAATGGTGTTAGATTTTCAACAAAAAAACAAAAAACCATAAAATCCCAGATTATATATACTAATATACTGAAAGCTACTCATTTAACTATTACACAAAAATAAATGAGGTTGCAATGTTATTAACCCTATTGAGATGGGTTATAGGTCAAAGGCTAAGTCATTGTATTTGTTGACTTGCACACAAAATTTTATTGAACTACTATTTTATGAATTTATGTCAATAAGTTTGGTATCAAGTTGTATATTATAATTCAAATTTTAATACTATATATTAGTTCACTTCTCAATTTAAAAGTAAATATTAAAAGAACACTCCTATATGTTTTTGTGTTATATGCTATGTCAAATGCAGCACTGGTTCAAACTAGATGTTTGTGATGTCAAAATATTAAGTCCATAGTTTCATACAAATTAGGAACTCAAATTAACAATATTGAAAGGACAGAATATAAAATAAGGACCTCTTTATCTTTCCTATTTTTTGTGATATGGCTTATGTACTGAATCAAACACAGTGGCTCCATCCATCTCTTTCCATTTGTGAAAATGGTCCCTTATATATATTTACTTCAATATATGACATATGAATAACCAATTGAAAGCTCAACGTGTCCCTCTACTCCCTTTCTCACCCATTTTAAAAGTGCTCACCTCATCATTTCAAACCAAGATTTCAGACAGGTAGGTTGTATCTTCAATCTACTCAAAATTACATATTTTTAGTCAAAACAAAGCTTAGTTACTAAGGTTCATAAATTGTTGTGAAATTCTATGGTATTTATATAGTTGTTTATAATTTTTGGTTATTTGAAATGTATATATACATAATAAAACCTAAAAAAATTATTTCATTTACCCTTCCTCAATGTGTGAAATTTGAAAGGGTTTAGTAACCTATGGTAAGCAGCAAATGAGTACAAAGGTCATCATAACTAGAAGATATAACTGTTTGCTATATGTAATTATTTACTATTCTATATTTTAATAAAAATAGGATTAAGAACCTATTTGTAAATAGTAATAATCTATATACACAAATAATGTACAATAATTGCAATGTGACTATATTTTATCAAACAGTAGTCCACTAAAGCATAGCCAACAATGGAAACAGTAACACGAGTGCACATGCACTGTGTCATCACAACGTCTGCAATGTTGGCCAGGCATGACTGAAATGTCAATATAATAAAAATAACACGTATATATAATGTTATGAGGTTTAAGCTACTTATACTAAACATTTGTGTTTTCATGTTATAATCTGCAGTCATTCTAGAATGAAAAAAACATAATTCATAATTATTTCTAATTTTTTATAGCAGTTACAAGGTCAGTCAAAATGGCAGACCCCTAATTGTAAATATAAAATACAAATGTTTAGAAGGTATTGAGGAGGTTTTTGAGATTACTCAAATAATATTTGAGATTTTCAGGATAAACAATTGTTTTTTAATCATAATATATAAATCACCTTACACTTGGACTAGTAATAAAACAGATTTGATATTTTTACAAACAAATCTTTAGCAAAAATACTTCATTAAAAAAATGGATCTTTTGAATACAAAAGACTTTCAATCTTTACCAAAAGTTCACCAATTTTTTTGAAGGTACATACACATACTGCATCAAAACTTACAGTATAAATACTTAACTTGTGTATAATATACTATGCCTGTCACAAAAGGGTTAATCAGGAAATGAAAAAAACTACTGCAATTTGCATCCTACAATATAAAATTCTTAAAGCTGTGAGTGGTATTAAGATTGAATTAAATCTAGCAAATACAACTATTTAATGTTATATTGTACATGATGTTGTATTTTTCATGCAACTGTACTGAACGTTTAGGCTAAAACAAAACACTAAAAATAAGGAGTTTATTGCATATATTTGACAGTCTCTAATTAATTTTAAGCTATTTAAAAATAACTAACAATTAGAACATTTAAAGAAAAGCTCACACATTCTGGTATCCAACTCTTCATACTTTTTTCCAATTCAGCTGTAGTAGCAACTGAGCTTTTCATTTGCTTCTCAACATCAGCAACTTTGGCAGAAAGGTCTTGTGGTTCTGGTAACTTATTTTCAGTCTCACTGTTTGGTTATCATCACAAACACTAAGTTAATAAGCTTTCCTACTGTTGTTACAACTTTAAGAAAAATTAGAGTAATGTGAGGTCACTCTTATGTCAATTATTGTTTTTGGAAAAAATATTCATAGCAACATTACTTAAATTAAATTTTTAAAATACCTTTTCTCTGAAATACTGAAATTTAAAATCATCATAACAGTAAAACTAGAGATTGTTAAGGATTTATTATTTGTATAAATGTTAAAAGGAAAGATATGTTGTTTTTAACAATTAATGTCTTACAGAATGTTTAATTTTTGACAATTAAGTTTATATGTTAGTGTAATAGTGTATTAAAAGTTTCAAGTTCTTAATTTTATAAGGCAATATTTTAAAGAATCCTAATTCCTCCTTGTGTAACACATTTTCTCTTGGAGCCTCCTCTTCTCTATTTTATTCAACACCCCTTCAATAAGTACAAAAATCAACATAAATTACTCACTTTAAAATTTTCATTCTGAGACAAACCAAAATTTTTATAGCCTTCTATTTTGCTTGGTTACAGAGCTATCAAATAGATAATCAGACCCCTCTTGTTACACCCACCTGTAACATCTTCTCTTTTATGATTTATTAATAGTTCTCTCATATGTTTAGCTCTGTATCATTTATAACCAATGAAAAGTCAATGTTTAAATCTATCAAATAACATATTACACTGCATTGTTTTCTGAATGGAGAATTGTTGATTTCACTATTAGTACAAGCTTCATTTCCACAGGAAAGATAATGACTACCTTGGATGATTTTGTAATGAAACTTATCACACAGTTAGAAATTCAGATAAATTGAGATAGAGGAAATTGTCTGCTCTTTGAATGTCATTAGCCTATGTTCTTTGGGGTATTATTTAACTAAATAAAAATTATTTTGTGCATTACTACTGTTAATATGAAAAAGTAGAGTTAATTGTCATTGATAATAGACAGCAAGAAAAATAAACATTTGGATAAATATTTTATTTCTTGTTTTTCTTGATTACCCTTTATTTGTAATTATAAAAGTAATTAAAATGTAAAAATATGAATATCTTTAGGTTAGTTACAGTAAAATAAATAATAATATAATGATAATGCTTCATGATGCATGCAAGCAAGCAGAGCAGCTCAAGGGTAATGTAATTTAAAAGCATAATGTAAGCTCTATATTCTCCAAGTGATTTACAACTTCAGATGGCATGAAGAGCAGTTAAACACAATTTAAAGGGTAATCAAACAGCAATAAAACAATAAAATTTAATTATAAATAGGTGTATACTGTTACAAGTTTAAAGCTACTTAGGATAAATTAATGTGCTGCTCCTACTGACATTTGGGAAAAGACATCCAGGGACCCAGGATAAAGGGCTCCCAACTTCACCCTATTCTGCAAGAGTGGAAGAAATCAGTCAAACACTCTAGACAGAAAGCCTCTGCCTACCACCTCAAAGACTGGAAGATCTCTGAGAAACAATGTAACAGGTGAATCAAGTTCCATAAATTTTTAAAATCAAACAGACCCTGATTTATTCGATCTGATGATCAGCAGGGATGGGCAGAATTCCCTTTTGCTTTATTCATGATAGCCCATGAGTGAAAGTCAAGCACAGTACAATAATACTACCCGGTGAGCTCCCACTTCATTTCAATAAAGCCTTTTGCAAAAAGAGGTAATTATTATAATGAAATAGTGGTTGCTAGTGTGAAAACTGGTTTGATAGATGAAACACATCTGTCCTAACAACACTTGCAAGAGTGGGATCCTATGAAAACATGGTAAGAGACCCTCAAAGGTAAAAATATAACACCCACTCTCCCCCTCTGGATAATATAGCAGAAATGGCTAAAACAGCTATATGGAGTAGGAAAAAATACTCAGATGAGGAGACTACCAGATCAGGCAAATTATGCTAGATAATAGTATTGGAGGAGGCCCACATAACAGTTTGCACAATGACCTCCAGCAGGCAGTTTGAACAAGCTGCTAAAGATATAGTAAAGAAAAACCTGATTAGGTGTGACTCACAGAAAATATCTCACATTCAAATAAAGTGCCCAGACTAAATTGTTGTCTGATGTCTCTAAAGATATAAGTAATAGCAACAAAACATTCAAGACCATCCCTGAACATGACCATGAGTGAAATCTGATTGACAGAGAGAAAGAGTAAGAAGATGAATCTAAGAAAATAATTTAACCTCTTTCCTGTCTGACAGAGTATTGAATAAGAACTGGTCTGAGGACATAGAGAGAATTAGAAAATGGTCTGTGGATAAACAGTGGAAATCATTCTAATCTGTGATGTCTGTAGGTCAGCAGCAGCAAAAATTAATCTTTCATATAAAGGTATGTATGGCATATAAGAGTCACAAACAGGTGTAGAGAAAGAACACATAACTTGATCTACCTGTTAGGTAAATGAAATGGTTACTTGGGACAATTACCCAAAATGATATGAGAAATTTGGTGAGAGCTGGGGACCAGTAATTAAATGGTAATCAATAAGACTGTTGTCAACAACGGCAATTGTGGAATATGCAAAAACCTCTGTCAAAGATATTAAGTCAAAAAAATGGATTATTCTTAACACCACTGACTGAAAAGGATTCAATCTCCTCTCAATATAACATTGCCTTTGACAAAAGTGACTTTCAGACTAAGTAGAAAATGAGCCAAATACCCATCAACATTAGAAATTAAACCCCAATGCTGTCTTGAGTGGAGTTGAAGAATTTTTTCCATAGCTTTTGAAACAAGTGAAGAGAACAGGAGTACAGGAAAATATCCTCAGAAAGCACCAGAGAAATTCAATAGGTTGTAGGAAAGAGAGTCCACCAGGGGACAAAGTGGGAAAACAGAGCTCCCACAGAACTGGACCAAGGGGTGACTTCAGATACAAACTGACTCCAAGATATGTAATGATAAGCCATAAAAAAACAAAAGATATCATAGATGATCACAAGTAACAGATGAGTGGGTGACCTTATAAGACTGAGAAAACCTAGTAGGGCTGTCTAGTTTCAAAGGGAATAAACCAAAATGAGTAACAAGCCAACATATAAGAAATATCCCAAAATACTTACATCACAAAGAAAATATGTAAGACAGAGGTCTTGTAGAGAGAAGATTATGAGAGGCAGAAGTCACAAATTAATGTAATTTGAAAAAGTACATCCCAGAAAATAAACCTATGGTAAACGGGACAAAACAGAAGGAAATCAAGAAAAAGGTAAAAAGCACATATGCACAAGTTTCCACATTAAAGATAATACGGTTGTGATGACGAAAAAAGGAGGAGATAAGGAAAAAAAAAAAGAAAATATTCAGGTGAAGGAAGCTAATATAACAAGGGAGCCTGAAATTCAGCATAACAATTACTGCAAATCAAACAAACCAAAGACATATCTATGGAATCCAAGTAGTGAAGAAAGTAGGACTACCTGACTCACATCAGGAAGAGGGATTGAGAAGCAAAAGCAGGTGTGGTAATATAATCTAGTTATACCATGAAACTGCTGTTGTGATAGTTCATTTTTGTTATTAGTTAAAAATAAGATAATCAAGGTATGGCAGCAATGCATAAGCCTAATGATACCCTTGAAGAGTATTGGACAAAACCCACATGTTGGATTAAACAATGAGACATATCAATTAAAAGAAAATCAAAACAAAGATAAAGTGAATCAACATTCTAGTTAATAAGCTTAAACTTTAGCACTGTTTTTTCATATAATCAAGAAAATGCAGGACAGACTAGATGAAAAAACATAGAAGAAAGGTTAAAAACAATAAGCACAAAATTCTGGTAAATCTTATGAAAAAAAAAAGTCTGAGGACAAGCAATGCTGAGAAAAGAATGATACTACATTCAGGTGAAAGCAATATACACATAGAATGTGTTTCTCTTTTACTGATGGAAAACTGTAAGTGGAGATTGACCCAATATACACTGATATATGATGGGGTTGGAGCTTTGTTCAAAACTTCAGGCATGTATAAGAATTCACCCAGCAGTATGCAGGTGGTGCACAGAGGTGTGTAGCATTTTGAAAACAGAATATTTTAGAAAACTAACCTGCAAACTGTAATTTTCTGGAAGTTAACAAAGACTGAAATTTATGCTAAACTATTTCTTTTGGCAGTGAATAGATTATAAGTTGACAGATTATTAACAAATAAACTCATTTTTTGTTTCCAATACTCAAATTATAAACTTTTAAAATTTATTATCATTTTATAATTTGATTCTTGCAAAAAAAAAACAACAGCAACATGCACCTATTTGGAATCACATCAACTAGGTTGGTCTTTTATGAAAACATCTAACTGAACTTGCTGCAAATAGTCTAATTCCAGCTTATCTTTTAATGCGTTTATTATTACAAAATATACACTAATAATGTCCTAATAGTAACACTTGACACCTAGAAAATAATCATAACTGACATTACTGATTCATAGTTCATAGTCCATTTTCTTCTGATAAATTTGCATATGTAAGCTAGATGAAACAAAAGTAGCTATATTTAAAATATACATGTAACTCTGTAATTTTTTTCTTGTCTCTCAATGAATCTTTGGATCTAACTCAGCTATACTGATACTGTTAAAAATAAAACTTTAATTCTGGAATTATGTTCCCAATCCTAAGTGAAACATATTAACATAACATTTGCTATATATATATATATTTTCACAATAAGAGAAACTGTGGTAAAGTGTTTTGTTGTTGTAATTCCTTGTAAGATTACAAAAAAAAATCACCATGTCTGAAACTCAATGGTAAAATTTAATAGATCAAATTCTTATAGAATAGTTATAAATGCTGTATATAAACATATAATGTTAAACTAAAAACTACCTTTATGGTTACATTATTATAATATCATTTAACAACCTGCAGTTGTTAACAAACCTGAAAATTTCACTTTGCGATTGAAGCAGAATTAGAGAAGACTGCACTGCCATGCTCTGTTTCTCTAGCAAGTTTAACTCCTGTTGAAACAACTTTAGTTGATCTTCCTGCTGACTATGAAGGGATCTTAATTTTGCAAATTCATTTTGTTGCTGCTTGACTATTAGCTGAGTTTGTTCCAATTCACTCTGTGGAGGTATTTATCATTATGAGGTAAAATAACAACCTACTGATATACTATATAAAAAGCAGAAATGTGTTGATGAAAGTAAATCAAATATATTATAAAAATACTTTTATTACCTTTATTCAAGATTAAAATTATAAATATCTATAACATAGAATAGCACACACTGTTTGACACACACTAATAAGACCTCACATCAGGAATGCAATATTCTTGACCCATATGAGGGTTGTTAAAACTTTGGTGAAACACTGGGTTCTGAAAAGCAAAAAAGAAGGAAAAGAAAAGAAATTTCTGGTTTAAATCAATATTTTCTTTGCAAAAACTTAGAAAAAGAACATAAACACTAAAATTTGCATAAGGAAACTTCATTAATAGATTTTCTTATGAAATGTAAAATATCCAAAAGCAAAAACCTAAAGAGCATTTAAGTATTATGTAATTCCCAAAATCTTTCAAAGTTAAAAACAATACTTAAAAATACAATACAAATGGACAGACACTATCAATAACTTAAATAAATTAGTGGTTTACCAGAACAGTGATACAATTTGTTTTTTGGCAATTTAAACTACATGCTCATTATCAAACTGAATTTATCACTCATAGAGTTACACTTGGACATAAATATATACAATGGTATTATCGTTTTACTGCTATTAGTTTGAACTTCTCTTACACTGAGAAAGTGATACTGCAAAAATAAAGAAATATCAATAAATGTACAGTAGAATCCCAATAAAGCATGGTTTGATATCTGATATAATGTGAATTTCACTATTGTGGCCAATGTTTGACTCCCGATTCTGTAGTGTAATTCAGTGATTTTTTTTTCAATTTTTCTTTAAAAGATTTGTCTGGAAAGAAATGATCAACATTAGATTATTTTTGGAAAATACCAAACATGGATTTTTGAGACACTTTATTATGGCTTTTTATGTAACTTTGTGTTTTTTACATCATGTAGAATATGATATATCACCATGTATATATAGTTTGTTTAATCAAGTTGAGAAACATCTGATGGGAAGACATATTAAGTTCTGGTGAAAAATGTGGAAGGAAATAATGTCATTATAATTTGTGATTATTGTATTTATATAAAAATATGCATTTCATATGTGTAATGAGGTACTAAAAGTTTAAGTTGCTTCATTATTTAAAGCAACAGTCCTCTTCAATAAGATCGAGAGTTCACTGTTGTTGATTTAAAGCCTTGAATCACATTTAACATTTTGAGTAATTAGTTTTCTCTTGATTATAACAACATGAGATGGTTAGTTAACTGAGTCTCTTTACTGACTACTTAAAGATTGATACTTACACGTTAGTTTTTCACTTTAATTAGAATTTTTAATTTATAGGGTTATTATCTCAGTTATTTACTAGAAAACATACTCTAATTCAAAAGTTAAACCTAAGTTAATAATTCTTATAACAGTAAGCAACAATTACAAACCTTAGTCTTTTATAGAGTATATTTTATGTGTACAAAACTTTAAAGTGTTTCTAATTTGCAATATGCAATGTTCTAAAAGAGCAAACTATGGGGACTGGTATTCTGCATTCTCCAATCTCCTTGCTGGATGTTTCCTTTAGAACACATAAAAGACAGGCAACACTGGGTGGATAAATTTTGCTTACCCACTGCTACATGCTTACCAGAAGTGTCGATATTAAGTTTTAGCCAGAACCTCATAATTAAGCAGACTTAGTTGGTGATGGTATTGTTAGTATATTGTGTCACATGAGCACAAATTTTATATTTGGAGAATATATTGATTTGGTTGTGCCTCTGAATTTACAAAGGTGCAAGGTAGAGTTTTAGCTGTTACAAGGGTCACTAAAGATCTTCCTTTATCTATCACTGTATGAACCATTATCATATAAATTACCACTTCACCGAGTAAGCGCAGACTTTTTTCTCGTGAATGCTACTATGCTCATACTAAATAGAGTAGTCTAACTCTTTATCACTGTTGGTGTGAAAGTAACACATCTTGGCTCAATACCAGTATTTTACATTTAGATTTCCTACAGGTGTTATATACTTTAATAGTCTACTTACCAGGAGAAGTGTGTCTCATTTGTAAAACCATAAAATGACTGAAACATCCATAAGAGCACTGGACAGCAAGTGTAAATAGATGGAATTAGGAACTGTTTACAAATTTTCTTAATACATAAGCAATGTTTTATTGTGAACAATAAACACAGTTTAACATTGCACGTCTAGCTAGGGTTGTTGTTAAAGTAGCATCTGAAACAGTTTTCTTGCTCAAAACTCTGAACATATATATTTCCAGTTAAAGATTGTGACCGTGGCAGACAAACTGTTAAGATACCATTTGGAACAATCATCAGTATGATGTGTGAAGTAGAAGCAAATAAAATCAGTAGCATGGCTGGTGTTGCTTGAACCACACCATAAAAGTAAATAAATATATATTTGTGAGCACACCTGAAATTGCTGATCAAAGATTTTTGCAAAAATTATAAGTATTGGTCAGCAGAGAAAGCTGAAAGCTCAGGATATTACTGACAGAATTCATCATTGTATTTGATGTAATAAATTATAGGCTGGACAGAACAAACATCACTTAATATTGTAAAGATACAGAATTCACCCATTATATAAAACACCTCAACACTAAGGGGTATTGCCAGCATTATGACAGACCAACTGCTGAAGATCAGAATCATCCAATATTCACAGAGTGATTGGTAATTACAACTAGTAACTGCCAAAAGAATGTACACAGGTTCAATGTAAACTTTAGATTTGTGAATTTGCTAATGCTTATTCTCTGCCAAGCAGGAATGAATACTTTGATGTGTTTAAAGAATTCCACTACCTTAGTTCATTTGATCTTGCTTCTAGTAAACTGAGCTAGATGATAACAGAAGAGTCAAGAGTACTTTGAGCACATGAAACAGCTTGAGTATGTTATCATGACATTAGAGCCTCTGTAATTTGTCAACTACTTTAAAGTGCTAATGAAAGTCACATTATGTGGTTTGCTGTGGAAACCTTAGCTATTTTGTGATATTTTGGTACTCAGTTGCACCTTTCAAGTCACAGCTGAAAATATAAGAATGGTGTTTTATTGTTTGTCACAATAGGGCCTAAAATAGAAACTAGGGAAATGTTCTATCATGTAGATCAGGGGTTCCCAGCCGGTGGGTCGCGACCCCCCAGAGGGTCGCAAAGCCTTGGCAGGGGGGTCACGTAGCCTTGTTAGAAGTAGCTTGGGATAACATTAATAACTGTAGTCCCACAGTTTAGTTGAATGGATCATCCAAGCTGAAAAAAATATACTTTTAAATTTGAGAGCTCAGAGTAAACTGCTATCTGCTTACATGCTGTTTTCTTAACATATTAATATTTATATGTTAAGTTTGGCTCCTAATAATAATTATGTACAGCTTCTCCAGATACAGAATTACTGTAATGACTGGAATCAATGTGATACATGTCAACAGACGATAGAGGAGCCAAGATATAAAAGAAAACGAGGTAAGATGAAAAAAGGTCATCTGTGTGAATGAGAAGCCTAAATATGATTCTAATCCACCAAATACCATACAACGTGTAAGTCAAAATTCCATTTCAGCTTTGTTTTTTATTGTGTGTGTGAATTTCACAAGAAGCTATACGAAGGCTATGTGCCCTAGCTGTCCCTAATTAAACGGTGTAAGACTAGAGGAAATGCAGGTAATCATCACCACCCACTGCCAATTCTTGGGCTACTCTTTTACCAATGGATATTGGGATTGAATGTCACATAGTAGTTCCCCATAGCTGAAAGGGTGAGCATTTTTGGTGTAATAGGGATTTGAACCTGCAGCCCTCAGATTACAAGTCAAGCACCCTAACCACCTGGTAATGCTGTGCCTCCTTTCAGCTTTCAGAGGTTTTTCAAATTCCTAGCAATTATTTCCAGTTGTAGATACCATTGGTAACTGGTATTAGATTTATTACCATTAACTGTTATATTTCTTTAAACCTAGCAAATTTACTCCCACTGGCTCAGATAACCCATTATGTAGCTTTGTGCTTAACAACAAACAAACAAACAACTAAACAAAAATTCTAAATTTGTTTCCTATAAGTAGATTAGAAAGTAATAGTCACTTTCAGCTATTGATGCTTTGAATAGCTAACCAATCCTGATCATTCAAAATTCTCTCTCTATTCCTAGCCTCAGCATCAAGATATAAACATCACTGCTATGGCTGTGCATTCATGTATGCTATTTTTTTTGTGGACAGTATTTTCTCTTTCCCTTCATAAACTACCAAAAAAAATTAAATATTGCTTTCCTCTTTAGTTTCTTCCACTGGATAAGAATGGTACTTGACAATGTTATCATCATCATACATAGATTGAAATAATGTCCATTATGATAATAAGCTTTAATTAATACACCTTCACAGCCACAATATACTGCCAAAATGAACTTTTCATTATGATTGTACACTTAAAATGCTTACAGTTTTGTTAAAATTTTCGATATGGTAAAATAATCAAACATATACAATGAAAATCAAGTGTGTGGATTCTGAAGGAGGCACTCTGCATAAGTGAAATTCTGTTACACCTTTTCAGTGAAATAACACATCAGCAAATAACATTCTGATATTTCACTATTATATTATGCATTGTGGTTTTCCATTAGAATGATGTAGAGATTGATACTGTGTACTTCTATTTCATTCCTCTTAAACATTTCAAGTGCCCTTAATTGTTTACATACATCTTGTGTTCATAGTACTGGGTGCTAACATAATGTGATGAACAAATTAAGACTTTTTTTAAACGTCTGATAAGGAAAGCATGTATTATTACAACTATTCTTCTAGAATTTAATTCTCCTGCTAACCAAAACTCATGTATCCATATGTTATATGTAAGGTGAACTTTCATGAAATCAAAATAAATGCAAAATACATTAATTGATTTAACCACCACATTTTAGGAGAATTATTAACAAAGTAATTCTGATGTAAATTATTTTGTAATTTTAAACTTACTTTATTTATACAATTTATTTCTTGTACAACATAACATCTGCTCAATAAAGGTGACATTGGTGGCTACAGTGTGCAGCTAAAAATACATGCTAAGTGAAGTTGCAATATTTTTTTAATTTTGGTGATTGTCTCAATATTTAGAAATACATCTTAACAAAACAATAAATAAACATTTTCTAATGTTATGTGACAAAATATGGAGATATTAACATAGTTTAATATTTTGTCTTCCCACTTCTTTCACACGTAGGTAGGTGTGAAAGCAATACATTCATCTAGAATAATGTTCACTGCCAAACACCTAACGTTAAGAAAAGAATTGACAATATTCTTCATTTTCCAGAAGTCAGGCAACTTGAAACCATCAATACTTGTTGGTAAAGTTTTGTTCATGTTTTAACCTTTTAGCTGCAACATTTTTTAATTGTGCAATTACCTTTACTTGATAAAATTTTTTCATATCTATTTTTTAATTTTTTTATTTGGAATGTTTCCATCACTTTAATGGTTATCTGCATTCTTCCTATTTTTTCTCCAGTAAAATAAATGTTTTGTGTTATTCTCGTCTTTTTTTTTTTCAATCTACCTGTGACAAATCATTATACTAATACTTCTACAGTTGAGATCCTTGAACCCCTTTGGTTTTGTCCTTTGTTTATGGCAAAGTTTCCAAAGTTATCTGCTGCTGTTCCTAATTTTGAACTGCCAATTACATGGAAGGCTACCTGTACCCTCCATTAAACTTTCAGGCTCTTTATCAAGAAATACTGGGATTGACCATCATATTATAATGTTCCCATGGCTGAAAGGATAAGAATGTTTGGTATTGGGCTTTACTCTCAAGACCTGCAGATTGAAATTACAGTATTCTAAAACTACAAGGCCAACCCAGGCATCTAATTCTGTAGAGTTTAAGCAGCACAAAGATAGATTTCAAACCTTGAGATTATCTCACTGTTAATGCTAGTTTAATTTAAATGGAATACAACAAGCAACTGAAGGTTTACTGTGGAGAAATGTTTCACATGCATAGATAAGTTAATGTGAGTTGATCAGTTACGTGTGGAGTTTCAGATGTACTGTTACAAATAAACAGGAAGTTATTAAGATTTAGTTCTGAATTTTAGTTTCATTATTTAGGGAGTATATGCTAGTGCATTAATTAATGTATGGTACAATAACGTATCAATGTATTTTAAGACATTTGAATGTTTAAAGGAACAAAAAATCATAAAGTAGAATCATGACATTAAGGGTACTCTTCCAACTGCATCCAAGCACCCTTTATAGCAACGTACCCTTAAAATAAAAAAAATAGTCATGTAAAGTTGGATTCCACTTTGACCATACTAAATTTCTGAATCTTAGGACCCCATAATTTGTTTGGTGTATGTGGGGCATGGATTGTAGCAAGTTACACATTACCATGAGATGAAGCATTTTCAACAGGAAGGGAGATTAGCTGTACCCTTTTATCTTTAACCCTTTTGTGGCAAGTTACAGGTCAATGGCCATTTCTTTGCATTTGTTGATTTACATTCAAAATTTTATTGAACTATTATTATAGGAATTTATGTCAATATGTTTGGAATCAAATTGTAATTTATGATTCAAATTTTAATATTACACATGCTAATTCCTTTATTTAAAAGTAAATATTAAAAGAACACATCTAAATACAGATTTAGTGAATTACATAGTATATTGAATGCAGCACTGGTTAAAATTGGATGTTTATGATATCAAAATACCAAGTCTATAATTTTGTACAAATGAGGAACTCAAATATATCAATATTGACAAGATAGAATGTAATATAAGAACCTCCTACTTTTTTATTTTGCCGAGATAAGGCTTATGTACTGAATCAAAAACAGAGGCCCCATTCACCTCTTTCCATCGTTAGAAATGGTTCTTATATACCCTTACTACAATATATGACATGTGAATAACCAATTGACAGTTCTGAATGCTGTCCTAGTGGTTTTCTCAGACATTTTAATCTGTGATAAGACTATCATATTCTTTTGATCCAAGATTTCAAAGAGGTAGGTTGTGTCTGATCAAAGTTTTATACTTTCTTTAAACTTACATACAGCTTATTTACTAAGCTTAACAAATTATAGTGGAATGCTGTGGTACCAGTGTAGTTATTTATGATTTTTTCATTATTCATATACATATATAAAATGTAAAAAAAAAAAAAGTGTTGTTTGATATCCTCCACATGTAAAATTTTAAAAGGCTCAGCAACCTTTGTTCAGCAGCAACAAAGTTCAAAGGTTGTAGCTATAAGAGATTATTTATTGTTCTTTATAGTAATAATCCACACAGGTATCTAATGCACACTAATTTGAATGTTACTTTATAATACAAAATACTAGTCCGCTAAAACACAGCCAACACAGGGAAGACTAAAGGTCAGTTTATGTTATTGATATGTAACAGAAGCACATGAGTACCACATCAATGGAAGTTATATAAGACAGGCACTACAAGGGCAATATAATAAAAACAAAATATATAAATATACAGCATTATGAGACACAAGTTACTTAGACTAAACATCTGTATTTTTGTATTACAATATGTAGTCTAGAAAAACATAACTTATATTTCCTAATTTTTTTTATGGTGGTTGTGATGTTGGTCAGTTAACAGAACTCAAAAAGGGTATAAAAAACAAAATTAGTTTCACTGCAAAACAAATGTATGAAATGTATTTAGAAGGTTTTAGAGGTTATACAAATAATATTTAAGATTTTTGGGAATAATAATAATAATAGTTTTTTTAATCATAGCATGAAATCACACTTACACAAGTAACCAAATTCAATTTTTTCACAAACAAATCTTTTGTAAAAATACTTAATTAAAAAATCTGGTTTTTTGTGTACAAAAAATTTGTAATCTTTACTAAAAGTCTGTCAAATTTTGTTAAGATACACATGCTGTAACAGACATAATAGGGTAAATACTTAACAAGTGCAGGTGTATATATGAACTTGTTGCAAAAGGGTTAATATTTGTCACAAACTTTCAAAGCACTTCTCTTCAGCATTTGAACTGCTAAACATTTTATATTTATTATCTGTGTTTATTTTACTGTCAATGACTGAAGTAGAAATAGGTGAAAATAAAGCAACAAATCACTGCTTGTGCCACTAGACTGTTTACATGACACTGTAATAAGATACACTCAAAAGTAACAAAGAAGAAGCAAAGAAATTGGCTGACTTGACTTCTGCTTCAAGAATATAATGTGGAATGTATCAGCTCATGTATCCTACAGTGTTTACTATGAGAATTCCCCTGACTAATTA
Organism: Tachypleus tridentatus; assembly: GCF_004210375.1. NCBI lineage: Eukaryota > Metazoa > Arthropoda > Merostomata > Xiphosura > Limulidae > Tachypleus > Tachypleus tridentatus. The sequence goes on from NC_134825.1 coordinate 131,788,433, forward strand.
GATTGCACTTTAAATGTGTGAAAATGTTCATTACAGTATAATGGTTCGGAGGTGATTCAATAAACACTGCAAGCGTTTGAATAATTGTCATCCTTCTGGAATGTTTGGAATTTAGTTGTATACAGTATAGACATACTAAAACCACTGGCTGATTCATTAAGTGCCCACACAGAGAACAAGATTAAACACACTGCCCTAAATCCAGAATATTGAGATACATGCCTGTTACTGCAATATTTATTTTGGTTCCAAACAGTAGAAAAAAAAAAGGCTATAAATGTCTTCCTTTAATGGCATCTATTAATGAAAATTCTACTGTACCTTCTTTCTCAACTTTACTTTTATGCTAAACAGTGTTTAGAGCATTACTTTACAAATATATAGTTCATTTACAAGTACCTTTGATTTGTAAAGAAAAAATATTAGTTAGGAATTTAGTTCTTAAAGCTAAGTTTTTTTTATTAAAGCTTCAGCTCTTAAACCTCTACTTTATTTAGTTGGTATTTTGTTCTCAAAAGTCAGGAAATTGCTTCTTGCTTAAAAACAGTCTTGGTTTTTATCTTGTACAGAAATGTTTTTATAAAAAAGGGTTTTGGTCTGCTTCTGACACAATTTTGAATGATTTCAAATCACAAATAAAAATAGTAGTAAATATCTACTGCTTTATAAAAATAAAAACTGCACAATGGAAACCAAAGTAAACAAATTTAATTTTGTGCCAATCTAATTTGAAAAGACAAAATGCTCTGAGAATAAAATATAGAATTTTGGGTGTCATACATGATCAGCCAAATAATAAGAAACAATGAAAGATGGCTACCATTTCTGCCTTAAGCCCTATGCTAAACTGTATTAAAATGTCCAGATTTTAAAATTTTATCTGACAAATGTTTAACTCTTGACAGTAATTTTATTTGCCAATAATTCAATTTCCATTTTCAACTTCACAACATCAGAAAATGAAAAAAAAGGACCTTAAAATTTATATCCTGTCATTCTTAGTCTTTCTGTTGCTACACGGTCACAAATAGAGAATGTTTTAAGGCAAAATCACATGAATTTCCCTGTATTTAAATTTGTATATTCACATGAAGTCTTTGTTGTGTGGGGAGTTTTAAGAAGAAACAAAGTAAATATCCATATTTTCCTCCTTTTATTTATTTTTTTATTTTTGTGAGGTATTGATTAATTATATTTTTACATTTTTTATTCTTATTATCATTATTGTCTTCTACCTTTGTATTTCAGGCAATTTTTTTAAAATATTTAAATCTCTTTTTCACTCACATTATACTTGTGAACAAAAAATGTAAAAGTATAAGAATGATTTTCTTAAGTATGTTCTGTTAACTTTATGTAGTGGCAGCACTTTTATTAATGTTGAATGTACATGTAAACTAGATATAAACATATCTTTATAAAACTGAGGAACTACATTCATTATAACAGCTGACAAATAACTATGTATAAACAAGAAAATGTTAGGATGCAGTACTGCTTTCTCTTTAGGTTTGACTGGGTGAAGAACATGCAGGTGCTTTAATTGACTTAAGAGTTTTGTTGCTGTAAGAAAAAAAAGGTAATTCTTTTTTTTCTACACTATCCTTTGATTTTAGGTCTCTTTACTTAGCTTTCACAGACTTATTACTAGGCTAAGTAAGAAGTAACAAGTATGAGGATGTCTATAATAAGTATCTTGAACTGTAAAAAACTACTACAAGTTTTCATTAATACAGTACACAGCTTCAGTTGTTTTGTTTAGCATTAAAGTAAATAGTTCTACTAGTTAATTTAAAAAAATATATTTAAGAAGAAATTTTATAAAGAAATATAATATGAGATTTGTGTTTTTTTACCATTTTGCATTTACATAAGAAAACAGATGTAAAGAGCCTGATGACCTATTACATTTAAAATTGGTTACTCAAGAAACAAATATGACTTACATAGAAATATATCCAATTGAAAAAAACAAAAACCTGTGCAAGATAATTATGGTAACCACCATTACAAAATACAAATGCTTTATCCATCAACTTCCAAAACTATGAAGGTCAGAAAAACTAGTCAGAAAAGTTAAAACTTAATAACATAAAAAAAAACATAACTGCACACAGCTAAATGAACTAACTATTTACAAGTTAACAATAACTAATTCTCCCAACATAACAATGTAAAAGGTCATATACCTTGTTCTGAAAGGGTGAGAAGATATTAGACAATAAATGTATTGCATTTTCTGAAGTCTCAGGAAGTCTTGTTAAACCACATATTGGCAACCTATGATTGCTATCCTTAATAGAATCTCTTTTCATTACTTTCTCTCCATCTTGCTCTTCTTTCAGCTTGTATGATTCAAATATTTGGTTTCTTTCTTTCTGTTTCAGATTCTAAACATTGAAAACATAATAGTGCATCTATTTATTCAGTACTTTATTAAAATACATGGCACAAACTTCCTATTTTTCTATTTCAACATTTCTTGCAATATTTTCTTCATTACTAAACACAAAGTATAAAATATTTTTCCAACTAACTTCTCTAACTTACTAAAGATATCCAAAAAATTTCAAATGATATTTCAAGCAATTTGTTTCTAAATTTAGTTTCAATTGATAATATATACGCCTGTTAGCATATCTGCTGCTGATGCCAAAACTCCTGTCAGAAGATCATTGTTGTTATTGTTATTTAGTATTTTATGGCACAACTTAACTAGACTATCTGTGTCAAATAACCAGTAAAAAAAATAACTGACAGTATTATAAACTGTAAAGAGGAACTAAGTTAAAACAAAAACAGTGGCCCAACATAGGATAAAAATGTAAATAGAATTAAAAAGGTCAAGGGCCCTTAAAAAATTAAAAACATTTGTGAGGTCATTTGTCATCACCAATGACACTGTCTAATATCAGGAGTAAACCCCTGTCTAAAATGGTGCTATTGCTCACAGCTGTAACAACGGCAAGACAATAAGATGTGGGCTATAGTGACTTGAGTGTCACACAGACCACACATTGGTGCACAAGTCCCAGATAAAAGAAAATAATGAGTTTAAAACTGTGACCAATGCATAGCCTAGTTAGGATAATTTCCTCCTGATTCTTACAAAAACAAGATGGCCAAAGTCAAACAGAATGTTTTATTTGAAAAAGCTTGTTATCACGTTAAACACTTCAGATCAACTGCCAACTGGCATGAAGCTGAGCCTTGAATACAGAGCCATTTATCCATGCATGAAACAGGCATAGCAGTGATAGCACCAGAGCAAACAGACTTAATTGCTGTGTCAGTGAGCTCTTTCCCATGAATACCAATTTAGTCTGGTCTCCATAATGCTGGATAGAAGTAAATGATAAAGATAAATGGGCCAGTCAGTTTTGAATATCAATAAAAATAAAATGAGAACTAACATGAAGTGATTTCAAGGCCAGTAGAGAGCCAAGATAGCATAAATAGTATTGTTTCTGTACTGCATAGTGATCCAGGGCAATAGAAATGGCATAGAATTCAGCAGTGAACACAAAATGTAGGGGGAATCCTGTGTACAACCATAATAACAACAAACCAAGACAGAGCCTACAGAGTCACCTGATTTCAAACCATCTATATCAATAGGAATGAAAAACTGTTTGGCAAATAAAATATGATACTTCCAATCGGGAATATCAGCCTTCTCCAGATAACTTAAAGAAAGGTCACATTTGGGGATGGTAATAAGCCAATGTTGGATGGGCTGACCTGTGGAGACAGGTCTGTCATCCAAGGACAGACCCAATTCTGCCAACTGTGCCAAAAGGAACAATGGCAGGCCATCTATTCTGAAAAAGCATGGTCCACTGCAGAATGAAAACACAACCCCAGCTGGGATGCTGTGGTAAAGATCGATGTTTTGAAGCATACAGTAAAGACAGAACTGTAGTTGAGGTTCATGAGACTCAGTGTACAAACTCTAGACTGGAAAAGTTCAGAAAGCCCCTGTGCAGAACTGAAGCCCTTGATGGTTAATGAGGTTCAACATCTTCAATGACAAAGTTCTGGAAGAGCCACAGACCAGAAACCCATAATTCAGTTTCAATCAAATTAAGGCACAATAGACATTAAGCATAGAACATCTATCAGCTCCCCAAGAGGTGCAAGAGAGGACACAAGGGAGGTTTAGTGCCCTTGTACACTTGATGTGTAGCTGTTTGATGTTTGGAATGAATGTCAGTTAATGGTAAAATATAAGCCCCAAGAACTTTGGCTTTGAGGACCAGAGGAAGCACAACTTCAAGGAGACAGAGCTGGGGATTGGGATGAATACCTTGTTGGTGGCAAAAGTACATGCATATGGTTTTTAGAGAGAGATAAAAGGTACAACCATTTGCTGTGATCCACTTCAGTAAACGATTGAGGGCAGACTGTAGCTGCTGCTAAATGTACCTCATGCCTGATGACTGACATGAAACATGGAACTTGTCAACATGGAGTCAATTTGGGGGAGTTGTTCAGTAATGGCTTTAAACTTGATAATGAAAAGTGTGACACTCAAGACACAACACTGAAGGGCTCCAAGTTCCTGTGGGGGAGAATAGGAAAGTGTTGAACCCACACAAACATGGAAAAACTAGTCCATTAAAAAAATTGGCAAATGGCCATGCCACCAATAAAAGTGGAGGTCTCGCAAAATGCCATATTGCTTCAGAAAGGCTTCCCTGACTGTTGTTGCAAGTCAAATCAAGTGGTCCAAGGTGGAACTCTGTTGTCAAAACCCACACTTGGTGGACAAGAGAAGTTTCTTTGAAATGAGGAATCAAACAAGACAAGCATTAACCACCTTCTGTAAGATCTTACAGAGACAGCTCATCAGAGCAATTGGACAGTAGTTAGAAGGAATCTTGGGATCCTTCCCAGGCTTGGAAAAAGGAAACAATAGTTTGGTGCCAAGCATCAGGAAAAAAATTCTCCTGCCCTATCTGGTTAAAAACAAGCATAATAGTAGCAAGAGAGGCAGGAGGGAAATGGTGCAACATCTCACAGTGAATAACATCAGGTCTGACTGATGTACTGCCAGACAGATGGAGAGCAAGCTCAGGTTCCACCAGCATAAAAGGGTGATTATAGTGATAGAGACGATCAGCCCGAAAGGAAAGAAGTGATCACTCTGCCCAAGTCTTAAAGGTTAAAGAGGTAGAATATGAAGCAGAAGTGCTAACTGCAAAAGAAAAGCTTTTGCTGAGAGTATCAGCAATGCTCTGGGCATTAGCAGCTTCCTGACTATTAAAGAGCAAGATTGAAAGAGGGGGTAGAGATATACTGCCCAATGACCTTCCAAATCTTGTTCCATATGACTTTGGAACTGGTGGTATAACTTAGGAAGGTTGAAACGTTGTTCTCTGTTTTAATAAAAGTTTTAATACTCATACTAGCCATCTTAAGATACATACATTAATGCTATATATTAATTAACAACTATTAAAGAAAAAGATGAAGAAAATATAAATACTTGAAAGTTATAAATGAACTTAGTAAATATCTTTCCGTAGTCCAAAACAGCAAACATTTACTGACGGTTTCAGTTATGTCAAAGTCAGCAGTGATTATTTAAAAAATATTTAGTAAGAACAATAAACTGACCTTTCTTACAATGTGTACATATAATGGAGTATCCTGGTCTATGTGTACATGAACAGGTGACGACAAACTTGGATTGATCGCATCTCTTGGGTTTTCCATAATGTCTGAATTCTATTTTTGGTATTTCCAATCATATTATAACATTTTCCAGGCAGAGAAATATATAACATTTGATTAGATTGAAGAGAAAAACAAAATCCTCATACATGCATATGTAATAATTTTCCTTCTATTCAAATTAAATCTTAAAATAGGAACCTACCAACACACACAGACATTATTCCAAATAATTAAGTATTAAACAAATTGAAGATGATTAACAATAACATTAGTTTAGATCCAATTTTTCTTCATCTAACTTTGAGTGATTAATTTCCATATCTGATCTACCTGTCAATCTGAAATTGCAAGTAACAAACTAGTTTATAATTTTCAAGTGACAAAACTTAAAAATTTACTATAAGCACAAGAAATAATATGTCACATTAAGAACTTGACAGAAAGAAAATCATTTTTTAATTGAACTTATGCATTAAATTCACATTTACAAAAATCTTGTCACCAGGGTTTATAAATATTTATGAAAAAACAATTTGTTTTGTTTGTTTTCGAATTTCGCACAAAGCTACTCGAGGGCTAACTGTGCTAGCCGTCCATAATTTAGCAGTGTAAGACTAAAGGGAAGGCAGCTAGTCATCACCACCCACCGCCAACTCTTGGGCTACTCTTTTACCACCGAATAGTGGGATTGACCGTCACTTATAACGCCCCCACATGGCTGAAAGGTCGAGCATGTTTGGCGTGACGGGGATGCGAACCCGCGACCCTCAGATTGCAAGTCACATGCCTTAACACGCTTGGCCATGCCAGGCCATGAAGAAACAAATAATATTTCTTTACCTTTTCAATGGTACCTTGTGCAACTTGAAAATAAACTTTTCACACACAATTAAAACAATATACCAAGATAACAGTTCACATTATACAGATAAAAGTCCTGAGAAACAGTTGTAACTACAGCAAATAATTCATTCAACCACAGCCTAAACAAATAGCCTAAATTATAATATTTATTCTGCCATTAACTACCCAATATCTTTGCCAAGTATGGGCTTTGTCTCTGATTACTTTAGCAGCCTTTTTATTAAACCACATGGGTTTCATTTTTTCTTTATTGTTGCTATTATACTTTAGTATGTTTTCATTGATATAATTACTGTATTTATCACTAAAACTTGTCTGTGCTTATTCTATAATTTTATCTGCAAGAATTGCATCCCTGTCCAAATCTAGCACTAATTTTAAATTATCTTCCTTATATTGGTAATAATTTAGTTTTTCTTACTGTGGTGTCAACTTTAGCCCAATTACACTATTATGAAGTCTTAAAACAAAAGTCCGCATCTAACCTTTCTAACTCATCAGAATCTCAAACAGTAACTGATCTTGCCAACCCTGTTTTAACTTTGAAAAACTCTGAATTTAATAACGAGTGCTGTATTCAGGTTAATGGTACTACAATGGGTACCAAATTCGCTCCCACGTATCCAAACATTTTTATGGGTCATATTGAAATCCAGCTTTTACAACTAAGCTCCATAAAACCTCACATGTGGGAAAGTTATATAGATGATATATTTTTCATTTGAACAGCCAGTCTTAAATTACTTTAAGAGTTTATCACACACAAAAATTCCTTTAACAAAACAATCAAGTGAATTTTACACAATACCTTTGCAATAAAAGCTGTCACCCCTTTCACACTAAATGAAACATTTCCTATAGTGAAGCTCTTAAAATAAAGAAAATATGCTTAGATGAAACAAACTGCAAAAAACACACCAAGGATCTGAAACAAAACATGATACAAAGAGGATAAAAAGATACCAAAATTAACAGACAAATTAATAAGGCTAACAACACCCAGTGGAAAATTATATATGTAATAATGACTGGTATGGGTTGAGAAAGCACTATGTAGAGGAGTGAAAAACATTTCAACCTACTTTGGTCATTGTCAGGTTCACGAAGAAAGAAAAAGGTAACTGACCGATAGCTGACCACACGTTTGAAGGCAGTTGCGTAACTCAGTGTAGGAACATATAGGGTGTACTTAGACAGTGGATAAGAAACTAAGAAAGAAGGTTGAAATGTTGTTCACTCCTCTACATAGTACTTTCTCTATCAAACCAGCCACTTTTACACATAATTTTCTCTACAAGTAGGTTTTCTTGTCGTCATAGATTACCCAGTGGAAAATATCCTAAATCATACGACTGCTAAACTTTCAAATAGAATTCCTCTTATTATTACCTATGAATTAAAATTTGGGAACGTTTCACGAATTTTGAAAAAACATTTTCATCTACAGCTTAATGATCATCCAAAACAGATACTTCCTGAAGCTCCCGTTATCTCCTTCTGAAAAAGCAGAACTCTGATGGGTATCCATATTCACACAAAAGTGAATTACATCCCATCAAAAAATAGTTCTTGTCCATGAAGTGAAGCCCACTGTCAAACCTGCAAGTTCCTGGTTCTAGGTTATGTGTCATTAAGCCCATTTTCAAGAAGTAAAGTAATAAAAGCTTTAAAAGACATGTAGCAAAATTGTAATAAGAACTTGCCACATGTCCAGTAAAAAGATAAAAGTAAAGTAAATGTAGTAAAATTCATAAAAGGAAATGAAGGTAAAACAAAACAGCATTTAAAAACAAAAATAGCATAAAACCAATGTTGACATCCAGTCTACAATGTTAAGAGAAAAACTACAGTAAGAGAAGTTGTAAAGGACTTTCTGTAGCATAACAGTAATTATCATAACCCGCCAGGAAGACTAACTGGTAAGTACAAGAACCACCATCAGTCACCTGAAGTTGGCCTTTCCAGTCCTGTTTCCGGGTTATCTGTCATTATGGCCATTTCAAAAAGCAAAGTAATAAAAGTTTTAAAAGATATGCAGCAAAGTTGTAATAATAACTCACCAGGATGACTAAAGGGTAGTTCAAACAGCAGCGATAGTCACCTGAAGTTGATCTTTTCAGTACTTGTGTCGAGTTATTTAATGGACAGTGTTACCATCACCAATAACAGTGTTTGATATTACGGACAAACCTTGGAACCAAATGGTGTTAAAATGGTGCCATCGTTGAGAGTCATAACGACGGCAAGAAAGTAAAATGTGGCTTACAGTGATCTGAGTGTTACATAGACTACACACTGGGGCATCAGTTTCAGATAAAAGAAAACAATGAGTTAAGAAACTGCAACCAATGCATAGTCTAATTAGAACAACTTCCTCCTTCTGATCCTTAAGGAAGCAAGATGGCCAAAGTCCAATAAAGGGTTTTATTTGAAAAAGCTAGTTTTCACGTTGCTCACTCCAAGTCGACTGCCAGCTGGCACTGAGCTGAGCCTTGAATACAGGACCATAGTCCATGTATGGAATAGGCACAGTGGTGATAGTGCCAGAGCAGATAGATTTAGCTGATGTGTCTGCAAGCTCGTTCTCGCAAATACCAACATGGCCTGGTATCCAGAAAAACTGGATTGAAGTAGCTGTTAATGAGAAATGGGCCATTTGGTTTTGAATATCAGCGAGAATAGGATGTGAGCCAACGTGTAGCGATTCCAAGGCAAGTATAGAACTAAGCGAATCAGTATAAATAGTGCAGTTGGAGTACTGCTTAGCTTTAATATGATTCAGGGCAAGAGAAATGTCGTACAGTTCAGCAATGAACACAGAAGCTATGGAGGGGATTCTGCACTCAACCACCGAACCGCAACAAACCATAGCAGAGCCTACAGAGACACTTGATTTGGAACCATCCGTATAAATTGGAATGGAAAGATTGAAAAATGTTTAGTAAATAAAAGACGGTACTTCCAATCGGGAGTATCTGCTTTTCTCAGATGACTTAAAGAAAGGTCACATATGGGGACTGTAATAAGCCATGGTGGGATGGGCTGACCAATGGATACTGCAATGTTATCCAAGGACAGATCCAATTCATCCAATTGCACCTAGATAGGACGGCCAAAAGGAGCAATGGCAGATTGTCTGTTCTGAAAAAGCATGGCCCACCAAGGAACAAAACCCAGGTGGGATGCTGTGGTAAGGATTGAAGTTTCGAATCATACAGTGAAGAGAGCTGCAAATGGCAGAGGTGTAGAGGAGGTTCATAAGGCTCTGTGTATAATCTCTGAACAAGGGAAGTGCAGAAAGCCCCAGTGCAGAGCTGACGTCCCTGATGATGACCCATAGTCTAGTTTCGATTGAATAAGAGCACAATATATCTTTAGCACAGAACACTGATCCACTCCCCAAGTGGTGGAAGAGAGGACACTGAGGATGTTCAGTGCTCTTGCACATTTGACTCGTAACTGCTTAATGTGTAGTATAAAGGTCAGCTTATGATCAAAGTTAAACCCCAAGAACTTTGTCTCAGGTAGCACAACTTCACCGATATGGAGTTCAGAATCAGGGTGAATACCCTGTTGGTAGTAAAAGCACATGCAAACAGTTTTAGAGAGAAAAAAGTTAAAACTCTTTGCTGTGGTCAACTTCAGTAAACAATTAAGGGCAGTCTGTATCTACTGCTCAGCATACCTCATGTTCAACGACTGACATGAGATGTGAAGGTCATTGACATATAGCCTGTTTGCAACAATAAGAGGGAGTTGTTCAGTTATGGCATTAATCGTTATACTCAAAAGTGTGATACTCAAAACACAGCCCTGAGCGACTCCAAGTTCCTGTGGAAAAGAACAGGAAAGTGTTAAACCCACATGAACTTGGAATTGCTGTCAATTAAATATGGGCAAATGACTACGTAACCCATATAAATGGGGGTTTCACAAAATGCTATACCTCCATCTAGTATCTTAAATCTTCTCAATATCAAAGAATATTGATAAAAAATGTTCTTTGAGAAAGGCTTCTCTGATTGACATTTCAAATCAAATTAGGTGGTCCCTGGTGGAGCCCAGTCATCAGAACCCACAATGGGTGGGCAAGAGGAGGTTGTTTGATTCGAGGAACCAAACAAGACAAGTATTAACTCTCCTCTCTAGGGTCTTACAGAGATAACTCATCAAAGCAACTGAGCAGAAGTTTGAAGGTATCTTGTGATCCTTCCCAGTCTTAGAAAAAGGTAGGATAATAGCCTGGTGTCAGGCATCAGGAAAAACATTCTCCTGCCAGATCCTGTTAAAAACAATCAGAAGAACAGCAAGAGAAGCAGCAAATAGATGGAACAGAATCTTGTAGTGTATATAATCAGATTCAACCAAAGTACTGTCAGATTGATCAAGAACCAGTTTAAGTTCCACCAGTGTAAAGGGGCATTTACAGTCAAAGAGACACTCAACTCGAAAGGAAAAAAGGTGACTGCTTTGCCCAAGTCTTGATGGCTAAGAAGGTGGAAGATGATGCAGAAGTGCCAGATACCTGGCAAAAGCTTCCACCTAGAGCATCTGTGATGCTCTGGGCATCAGCTACTTTCTCGCTATCAGAAAGCAAAATCGAGAGGGAGACAGAATTATATTTCCCACTGACATCTCGAATCTGGTGATAGAAGATATGCTAGTTGTGAAATTAACCCAAGAACACATTTTTGGCTTTGATGTATTACCCACCATGCACGTGCATGGGCCTGCTGGAAAGCAATGTGGTTTGAAGTGTGGGATACCTGCGAAAAGTATCCCAGGTCTGTTTTTAAGCCTTCTGTGCCATGTGGTAGGCAGGATTCCACCATGGATGAGGATATTGTGGAAGATGTGTCTTCTATCAATGACTTACAAACAATGGCAGGATCAAATTCTGGAAAAGCAGTGAAAGAGAACCAGTTGGCTTGATCCAGCTTCCTCCATTGCATACAGGTCAGGTGGCATTAACCACAACCAGTCTTTCAAAATGATAGGAAAATGATAACTGTCTCATAGGTTATTATCAACCCTCCATGAAAAGTGAGAGAATAGTGAAGGGGAGCAAACTGAAAGATCAATAGCAGTAAAGGACTGACTAGGTGTGCAAAAATAAGTACAAGAACCAATACTGAAAAGAGAAAGGCTGTTATCAGAGTGCATACACTCTATGAAGTGACCCCTCCCATCAATATCAGCACTTCCCCAGAGGGTATGAAGACCATTAAAGTTCCCCAGGATCAAAAAGGGAGGTGGCAACTGTTCAATGAGAGCATCAAGGTCTGATTGATCATTGGTCTCTCTAGGCTACAGGTAGAGAGAACAAACAGCGAAGGAAACACAAGGAAACACAGATGGCTACAGCAAAGTCAGGTTGGGCACATGCTGATTCACCAACAACGACAAATGCATGGAGGGGTGGCAATCACACAGCCTGTCATTTCTGAACTGAAAAGTGACTGTATCAGCAGGTTTCAGAAATGTTTCCTGTAAGGAAAAACATACAGGATGGTGGAAAGCAATTAGTGGTTTGATGCCATCCAGGACAGAACGTAAACCTCAACAGTTCCATTGTATCAAGGTGGCCATTTTTATTCATGTGTACGTGAATTAGGTGGAGAGCCCTTCTGTTTATGAACATGTCTTTTTTTCTTTGTTGTCTTTATTTCAAGGAGGTTGTCAACCTCCATAGATCCTGCCCTGGGTTGATTTGGAAGATGTTTGTTGTTAGAAAAGAATCCCAGCAACTGAGGACATGAATGAATGACTGTTTTGAATCTTGAGGTGGGAGAAGAAGAAGTACCTGTAAAAAATGCCTGTATCCATAACCAAAGGAAGTGGATCCTGGGGTTTGCTGGAATGTATGTTAGGGACAAAGATGGGTGTTGACGTTGATTCCTCAACTTTTTTAACCATGTAGGTCAAAAGACTTTTCATTTGGCTTGAGAACAACTGTTCTGGAGGCACAAAAATATCTGTCTGCACTCCCACTGCAGTAGTGGAACAAAGTGCAGCAGCATATGTCCGAGATGAAGTGGTGGACAGCAACTTTTGAGCCTCAGGGTAAGTAACGTTTTGAATCGTCTTCAAATGCTGCACTTATTTTTCTTCCAACCACTTAGGGCAAGAACAAAAGTAGGACAGGTGAGAGCCATTGAAATTGATGCAATGAGGGTCTGTTTCACACACATATGCATTGTGGTCCATGCCACCATAATGAGCACACGTCAAGATGTGTTCAAGTGACCAAACTGTTGACACTGGAAACATTTAAGAGGGTTTGGAATATATGGCTGTACCTTGAAATTAAGATAACCTGCCTTGATGGTGGCAGGTGGATGTGGTGATGTAAATGGTAAAATGAGAAATGAGGACATTGTTCCGAATCATAATTTCATCTTTGCAAGTGGATATACACCTCACTGCAGAAACTTCTTGAGTGAAAAAACCAGCAAGAATCTTTGACTCAGGAATATTCTTCAAATCCCTTTCAACAATAACTTATTGTAATGAATTCAAAGTAGCATGGGGAGTAACCACAATAGGTATATCCCCAATCACCTTTGAATGTAAGAGGAGTTTAACGTGTTGAGATATGGATGCCTCCACCAATATGTAACGAGAGCGATGCTTTTTTGACTGACTTTGGATAGCCAGCAAGTCCCTCTAGCCCTTTCTGAATAAAAAAAAGAGGAGACATTTGCCCTAAAGATTTGTTTGAAAGAGAATGTAATATAAAAAATGAGGTACAGATGTTACAGAGGTTGAAGATGGCTGCTCTGAATCTTCAAGACATGGTCATTTACCTGTGGACTGTTTTTTCACTATTTTATTTAAGTTTTTATTTGGAGGATCCATAATAAAAAAAAGGAATTTTTCGGTGGCCCCTGACCATCATGGAACCCTACGAGGGAACATACTACAATGCCAAACAAGAACACTGCAGCAACACCAGGGTTTTGTGAGCACTATACCCAAACACAAGCATCAGATACAATGTCCACAAAACATGTTGAGAACATCCAACAGTGGTACTTGGCTGACCCTAGCCCAAGTGGACCAGCTGACTAACCCTAGGGGGGAGGCAACCCAAAGCTGCCCATCTACAGGAATTCAAGGACAAAGTGGTGTGTTAGGGTTAGACCCCTCAACCACTAGATTCCTCTTTTCCCCTTCATGGGTCACCACACACAGCAAATCTGGGTGTATGTTTAGATCCCAGAGGAGGTAAATTAAAAGAATAGAACCTTCCTTTCACGTACAGGAATCCACACCAAGGGGAATAAGAAATAGAAAATGAAAAGAAACTTTATTAACCGAAATAGGAACCTAGAGAATCTAAGCACTTTTGCCAATGAGAAACAATTATTTATATCATGATGATAAAATGCTGAAGTCGTAGAACTAAAAAATTCTTTAAAGCCATTCTCTACTACTGGTCTATTGTTGAATCTTTTGTCCTCTAAAATATTGCTCAAGTGCTTGAAAAAAGTGGTAATCAGTGGGCAATAGGTCTGTGGAGTAAGGAAAATGAGGCAGTGTTTAATAACCAAATTTATTGAGCTTCTAGAGCATCATTTGAGAAATGTGTGGCTGGCATTATCATGAAGCAAGATTGGTTATCTTCAATTGAATAGTGCTGGTATTTTTCATGCAACTTTCTATGCATTGTTTCCAGTTCTTAAGAGTAAACTTCAGTAGTGATATTTTAACCTGGTTGAGCAAGCTGTAATGGATATCATCCACAGACCACCATACAGTGACCATAATCTTCTGCTGGTGAATCTTTAGCTTTGGGAAGCATTTTGGAACCTCATAATGATTGAACCATTGCTCAAATTGCTTTCTCTTGTCACAAGGGATCTACTTTTCCTCGCAGGTGACAATTTGATCAAGAAATGGGTCATTTGTGCAAAATTAGATGGAGCACAGTTCAAAACAATTTTTCTAATTCTTACTAAGTTAGTATGGAACCCACTTGTAGAGCTTTCTCACTTTTCAATTTGCTTGATGGTCTGAAATTGTGATAATACCAACACCCAATTCTTTTGTCATTTTTCAAACAGTATGGCACAGGTTTCTTTCCAGTAATGCTATCAGTTGGTTGTTTTCAACAGCAGAAGAATATCCTCTGCTTTCCTTATCTTCAAGACTCACATTTTCATTATGAAATTTTTAGAACCAATACTGTACTGTATGGTTTAGAGGTTGTTCCTTTGCTCCATGCTTGGTTGATACTGTTAGCTGTTATTGATATATTATGACCAAGTTTGAATTCATGCAAAAAAAATGCAAGTTTTTTTTTCCCCATTGTTAATTGTGAGGGTCTGAAATATTGGAAATAAAGTTTTTCAATGGCATATATGAAGTTGTAAGACAGACAGATTTCTTATCCCTATAAATGAATAAAATTTTAATGTAAAACTTTGCCATTATTTTTCAAACAACTTAATACATGATTTTTTGTTATTACTAAATTCATCAAGTTGGAAATATAAACTTACATATTTGCTGACACAATTATATAAGCACTCAACAAATCTATTAGAGAGAATTTGCATTGCCCACACCCCACATATTGTCCCAGTCTACATATGGTACATTGGTTTCCAGAACTGAATAAGTATTCACAATTTAAAGATACCAATTTGATTATCTGCCAAAACAGTACATTATTATAAACAACTCCAGCAGATCCATGCCTGTAAACCAAACCAAAGACCACTCTATTACCATCTAAAACTAAAGTCAACCACAGACTCATCAAACAATGGATTATTTAAATAATCATTTAGTTCAAAGTCAATACTTTGTATATGTAACTAATCCACCCTTTAATTCAGTTCATCATCCCTCATCATTGTATATCCACTTATGTTCAGTTGACTACCCCTTAATTCTTCAGTCAGCCAGGTTTCATTAATTGCAATAATATGGTTTTCCAATTGTTATTCATAACTTTAATTCATTCATTGTATTTAATTGACTTTCATCACAAGTGTATTGCAACTTATGTTACTTTCTTTAACTGTTAGTGATGCAGAATTGAGACTTAGTAGTTGTTCTTTTATATCCAAAAGCTTTTATGCATTTATACCAGTAAATTGACCACCTCATTGTTTCTAATTGTTGTATTTATCTTGCCTTTTCTTTTTCTGTCTTTTAGTTCATTATAGGCTTTTTTTGACATTTCAAATTGCTTTATGGTAGAATCAGGAACAATAAATACTTTTGTCTTCCATTCATTTTCAGCAGTAACATTTTTAATAAGTTTGGCAGCATTATCCTTTTTCTTACCTATTATAAATATTTTCTTAATTTCATTAGCTTTTAAGTTCAAGTCTGAGATGTACCTTTATGTAAACCACATATTTAAGTCATAACTAGCTTTACTTTGATTATTTGTTACATCATCTGGGGATTATTTTATACCAAATATTACAGTACTGGCTTTCTAATATCATCCAATCTTTCTGCTAATTTTTAAGTTTTCTTATAGCTGACAGGACTTTAACATCACAAGTTTTACAAAACCATCTTACCTCTTCTTTAAGGTCAACAGCTTCTTACTAACTTTAATATATTTACAATTTAAAATAAATAAAATAGCTCATTACTAATCTTAATACATTTACAATTTAAAATGGAACCACTGATCACATGCTTCATAATTCAGTGCCATATCTCTTACATTAACAATTTTATTGCATTTTCCACAATTTTTAATCTCATCACAAAAATCTTCAACATTAGGTACAAGTCTATACCTAGCCCTAACTGTCGCTCCTCCATTCTTGTTGTTTATCTTGATAAGATAAACATAGCCAATTCATTAATTGAACCCTTTTGTCACTTTTGTTGCACCCATTACACTTCACTATTTTCTAAATGTTAAGAAATCAGAACTCCTAATAATCTTCGATTCCATAAATCATGTAATGATAACTATGCCGCAGTAAGAGTACAAAATTAAAAACCAACTACACTACTTCATGCTGTAGTCTATAGACGTTTAGTTAATGAATCTCAAGCTGGTAGTACTACTAGCATATACAATAGCAGATGGTCTGGTCTAGCCTCTACTTTCATATTTATACGGTCTAATTAAATTTTATACAGATTAGAATTACTTAAATATTTTTTCAGTAATGTCTAAATTTAATTATTTAAATATGGTATAAATAAACTTTGTAACTACATCAAACATACACTGTATTCATTACTAAGCTAAAGCTATTTTGTTTAGGATAACTATTAACAGTTTTAAAAACACTTTACTAATCTTGGTAGATTTAGAAGAAAATACTCTCTACATGAAAGAGGTTGTAGCATAACATGTTCCAACCTCTTTCAATCTTTACTGTATAAAAATGACCTTAGGCAATACAATACAAATATCAAGTGTATGTTCACTAAATCAGATATCAGAAATATGAATGATAGTTAAAAAATTCGTCTAATGCAGTGGTTTCCAAACTTTGTGTGATATCAAATTGCTAGAGATGTTACAAGAATTTCATCAAATGAAGAATACCTAAAAACATAAAAAATATTATATAAAATAATATTACATGTGGCAGCAGGAATGTTACAGAAATGAAGATAAGTGAATTAGGGTGTCATAAGTAAAATTCACTGATCAAATGAAATTAAATTGACTTTCAAAGCAATAATTTACAATGAATGTTTTAATAAGATAGAATTACTAAAATTGAAAATTATAATTTGTTAAATTTTACTTTTAGATTTTTATAGCTAGTTCTGAAAGAAATTGTTTCAAAGAGGCTAATTTCATTTCAAATTTAAAGTAAGAAATCTCTCTTAAAAATTTGCAAAACGTATCTTCATAGCTCAGTGTCTTGAGATTACAAATTACAACACTGTCAATATCACTGTGTCAACATCCAATAGTAATGTTGGTGACAGATACAAATGTTATCTCAGTCTTATTTCTCTATTTTTTAAGTCTTAATCCTATCCATTATGGATAATATAAGTGGCGGTAATAAAGACAAGGATGAAAAATATGACGGAATAAAAATCCCAACAAAATTACCAAAATACATAAAAACTTCCAAGAAAAAAAAATTCTACATTTCGAAAATTGTCAGTAACTGTGTTATAATATATACAGATGTACAAAGATATATTAACTCAGTTATTTTACATGGTTTCAACAAGCTGTTGTTTATACCGTTTACCAAAATACTTTTCTGAAGTTACCACTTTGTGTAATTTTATCTTTTTTACGATTGACTTTCCTACCAATAACTTTGTGTTTCTTTAGTTTTACTCTTGGCCTTACAACAGTTTATTACCTAATTTACATTATTATTAATACTTACAAAATCTGAAATATAAAATTCAAAATAAACCACCCCAAAACAATATTAAACATTCCTTGCAAGAAAGACTAAATTAAATAAAGTATAACTATTCTACCGGTAACCTCCAGCGTTATAAAGTTTGTATTTATATTTATTTGTACCCAAAAATACGTACTGCTATCTTCCGGTAATGGCGTGCTAACTGTAAACTCAGAAATAAATTAAGTTTGTTTGTTTTAGTTTTTTAACAGATACCAGTTATTACCGTATTTCTTGTTACTTCTTTTAAACAAATGTTACAACTATGCTACACACTAAGTAATTTGTATTCTGTGCGCTGAATGTTTGGATCTCAGCATTGTAGTTTTATAAATATACAAAGTTATTGCTCACCCTCCGAAGGACCTTTTGAAAATTTATTTTAAAATTTAGTGAAGAGTAAATAAAACACGTGTATTTTAAATAACTAATACAGTATTAATCCTTTTCGTTGTTACTATTAACTTCGTCTAATTTGATAATACTGGACATTTATGTGTCCTAACTATTAATATAACTAGTACTGAAAATGAAAAATATGTTTAAAACACAGTCATAAGAAAGCACCGATGTAACTGACCTAAATACATTTGAATTAATTTTCATTTTAAAGGCAAATATTTAAAGAATTATCCATAAAATAATAAAACTGTAGCCAAAGTCATTGCACATAAACAAATAGATAAATATCGTTCATTGCCTGCGGTGGTCTTTATAGCTCCGATGTATAAGAGAGATGCAGAGGGCACACAAATACCAGCTGATGTTTCATTATCATCATCTGCCACTCAATTCCATTAAGGAACATAGGGCCGCAATCACTTGCGGTTTCAGTAACATGTGTTTAAGTGAGTAGGTTGTTAGCCCACTGCACCGAGTCGTCCCTAATTTAGTAGTGTAAGACTAGAGGGAAGGCAGCTAGTCATCACCATCCACCGCCAACTCTTGGGCTACTCTGTTACCAACAAATAGTGGGATTGACCGTCACATTATAACGCCCCCACGGCTGGGAGGGCGAGCATGTTTGGCGCGACGCGCTATCTGCTGAGCCCACCGAGGGGAATCGAACCCCTCATTTTGCGTTGCAAATCCGAAAACATACCACTGTACTAGCGGGGAGCATTCTAAGTGCGACTATCATGGATCGTAAATACTTGCAACTTTCAATGAACCGGATAAAAATTAAACTTAGCGAGTGTTATGTTGCTACTGTTTGGAGAAAGGAAAATTAATTGAAGGGTATAGTAGTATTCTTTAATATTATGCAGTAATAGAATACACTCTTACTGTATCACCAAAGTTTTGTTGAATATGCTATGACACAAAATGTCAATGAATGTTCTCAATTGGTACTAATAATTTCAAAATTGTGCAGTTATGGTCGAAACTTATGATGTTGTTTATCGTATTTAAATTTATTTGCATCAAATGCTCGCATTACACTGCTCTATTCAAAGTCACCCCTTGATAATCCACAGAAGCACAACGTGTTGATAAAGTTGTTTCATTTATTTCAAGTTATATCTGTATCTACTTCAAGGATGGTTTGTACTCAAAAACAAACCTCGTTAGGAAACCCACCCATGTTATTTAAATATGTGTCACATTTAGTGGGATTCATAAAGGGACCAAGAACACAAAATATCATGCCAGATTCGGATTCAGCAACTCTAGCTACCTATTTATTGATCTCCATCATGCTAAGACGATCTCACAGGTACGTTTTATTCCTCTTGGGAGGTGGTACTTCATACAGATGAAAACACTCCTTGGGCTACCTTAAGCCTGTACACCAAGTTTGGTCCTGCTAACTCTAAAACACAAGTTCACAAATTTACAGGATGAATTAATATATGATCACATATAACTTGCTTATGAACATTATGCAGTTCGAAATCTGAAAATTACTGTTTAATGCTACCTGAAAAAATTAGGTCGTTCAATATGCATGTTTTAATTAATTGTTTGACACCTCGAGAAATTGCATTTAACTTTCTTAACCATATTCATTTAACTTTTGCATAAGACATAAAAATTGCCCACTTTCTAAAGATGTTTACTGTTTAGACATGCATGATTTACGGTTATTATACTTTTTTTTTTTTTTTCAAAATCCAGTATTCTTTGTAACTTTACGCCGATCGACTTCATTCTTACAATTCAGTTCACAGCAGTACAGGGCATATTTCTTAAAAAATCTTTCAGGACCTAATGTGTTGCGAATCTAAATATCAGCTTTTGAGAATGAAATACCTATAAATAAGTCGCAAATTTGCGTTGCGCTGTTCTGACGGCTAACAAACTGATAAAAGCGATTGTAATAAAATGTAATTAAAAACACTAGCTGGGCTACTCGCAACATGGACGGAAGTTATATAAATTCATAATTAATGAAAGGTTATCTTGGGACATAAGTTGTTTCCTTTATATATAATAAAAAACAACCCACCCAAAACGCCCAGAAGAGTAGCAAAACACAAAATGCGAAACTGTAAATTTGCATGTGTCTCCTCATGGACCTAACAAACTTTCATGCCAAATTTGGTGAAGATCCTTCAACAGGGGAGAAGCAAAAACACTCATAAGACCACAAAATGCAATATTGAGAATCTCTGTATTTCCCCATGGACCTAATGAACCTCTATACCAATTTTGGTGAAGATCCATCCACACCCTGCGAAGTATTTACATGGACATACGACAGACAGTGCTATTATATTTATATATATAGATGGTGCCAGTGCATTAGATCTACTTGTGACGTATTCATGACGTCAACTTGCACTCTGAGAATGGAGAAAAATAAAGTTTTCTGTGACGGAAAACGGAGAAGAAATGGGAAAATTGTGACCCCTATTGCAAATCTAGATACACGCAGGATACAAATATCGCGAAGTAGGGAATTGAACTTAGCGCAGTAAAAAGTTTTTCCAGTATCATAAGCAAGAGTTCCATTATAATATGATGCCGGATGTTTGTTTTGAATTTCGCGAGGGCTATCTGCGGTAACCGTTGCTGGCTTAGCAGCGTAAGAATAGAGAGAAGGCAGCTAGTCATCATCATCCACCGCCAACTCTTGGGTTACTGTATTACCAACGAATAATGGGATTGACTGTAACATTATAACGTCCATACAGTTGAAAGGGATAGCGTATTTGGTATGAAGTGTGAAGGGATTTCGAGCCTGCAACTCTCAGATTACGAGTCGAGCGCCCTGAACACCTGACCATGTCGAGCCGAACATATTGAGTGTATTTATATTTGAGAATTAGTGTGTACTTTAAAACACTGTTAAACAACAGTTTAGTCATCAGGCTACATTCTTATGTTTATTAAAGAGCTACCCAATGGTACAACTGTATATCTATAGGCTCACACCGTTATAAATCGGTTTTCGATACCAGTGGTGGGCAGAGAACAGACAGTTCATTGTGTGTTTTTGTGTTTAATTCCAAATAATCAATGTTCATGAAAATACATTATTTTCGGTTGAAAGTGATAAAGGAGGTCTTGAGGATGTTTGAGGGCTACACGCGTGGTTGTTCACAACTGTTAAAGGTTTGTTAAAATAAAACAAACAAAACAGTTAATATAAGCTAAAATAGTATTAAAATAAATTTTAGAAAAATATAGATTTTTAATGACAATATAGGTGACACGGTCAGTTTCTTAATATATATTATATTTATTTCACATGGTACATTGCATAAGTATTGATTGTTTATGATTCATTGGTGCTGTGTGACATTCGAAAGTAAATCAACAATTTTATTATCAATATATTTTAATGAAATTATTATCAAGTACGTTATGATCTAAGGAATGTTTTGTCTGATTATATGTGTAATTACTGGCCTCTGGCTCGAAAGTAAGTTTGAGACCTTATAACGCTAATAACAAGCTTTCCATATACACAGTTATCACAGTACAGGTAACTTATTGGGTGGTTTTGTGCTTAAATAACAAAAAGAAGCGAAAATTATAATAATTACCCCTACCCCAAAAAACCATAACAAACAAACAGCAGGTCATAAGGTTTTGACAATTAAGCCACAAGGTTAATTAATGTATAGCTTGACATTTCTAGGTATTTTCAGCGTCATATTAAAAGTTATTTGCCCCTTTAAACATTGTTTGTTAGGTATTTCATTGCACTTACATCAAAATAAAGAGGAAAAGACAAAACTTTGTTAATGTGAAGGTAATTATTTTTTCAGAGCTTACTCAGCCTAAAAATAACTTAATGTTTTAGCATAGCATATGAGCGTAGAACAAGAGGTACAGTCATGACTCCAGACAAGTTAGAAGAATGGAGTGAAACTCCTATGATTCTGTATTTAAAGCCGAACCTTTGAACAAATTTGTTCTAAGTACTGGAATACATCTTTACTAGTGAACCCGTGTGCCTATATCCTACATTTACAGGACCGCTATAATATAAATTTGATGCTTGAACCACTATTTTGCTAATTTGTTTTTCTTTTAAATATCATTGTTGTAATATTGCAAAATTAATTATTTCAACAGAGTTAAGAACGGTCATTGGTAGGCCTACTTTCACGCTTTAATGTAAATCAATGGCAAATTTGCGATCCGTTTTCAGAAAATCCTTGTACAATAGTTTCCGCAAAATATCCAGTTTTCCTTAGGGATTGTGGGAAAATTTTTACTTTTGTGCAAACCTCACATCCAAGACGATTTGTTTGATACCTCATGGAAGTATTTGCAGTCAGTGGTACAAGAACAGTTATGTGACACACACATATACACACACACACTGAATCTTACTATAATGATCTTTTTGAGCATAAATAAACACCCTTATACCACATTAAAAAGAAAAGCTTCATATCTGTTTTAGATTAAAAGCAATAAACATTAAAAATCTTGAAAAATTATGATTGTTTTTCTCTTTGTTGATGAGGCAAAATTATGTAAAGAAAGGAGGACTGGTGCAACAAATGAAAGTAATAAATTTCATCCTTCCATAACTAGTGCAGATGTTCTGTATGTATTATGATTCTTGCTAATCGAATGTGAAGGTCAAAAGGTCTCAAACTTCCAGTAATACTTCTACTCTAGTAAAGTTATATACACTTATGGCTAAAAACTCATATAGCTTTGGCTCTGTGTTCGACCTCCCGATGAGTTGCGAGTCCTTTTCAAGGGCATATTATTTGCTTGCACACAATAATATGAGTTAAGCATCTTTGCTTTCGGTAAATTTTGTTTAAATAGTTGGTGATGTATTCAGCATTGGATTCTGATATACCGCACTTTAACATTTCGTTTAAAATGTTGGTGATCAACCAAATTTTCCCTTGTCTTTAGCTAGTGCGGATCTTAGTATAAAACATTTCTTTCATCCTCCCTAACCAGTATAGACAACAACTAAGATATATTTATTTTCACTATTCTCTGTGGTATAGGACCAAGCACATCAGCAACAACTCTTCAACTGGTGCTCTAACTCAATACTGCTGCAGTTTCCAATATTGTTTCCTTTGTGGATATTTTTTGCTCACAGCACAGTTTATACGTTTTCACGATGGCATTACAGCTTCTCATAGATGTAATGAATCCCAATGTGCGTGCTTATTCTTTGTCTTTGAGCTGTGTTCAGCCACTGTCTGTCACGAGAATCATATACCCGATTTCCGATTTGTCATATAATCAGCTCAATATTTATATCCTTTGTTTAATCATTTTTGAGACGATACTTGAATCACGTTAAGTTTTTAATATCTGTAGGTATCACATCCTGGATTTGCTCTGTTTTACTCCAAGCAGCCTGTCTTTACTTTCTTGGGAACCTTTCTTTTATATTGTTTACAGTATTTCGTAATAAAGGTATTTGTCATAATACACCAATATATTTCCATGGTTCCAAGATGGAAAAGCAAAATATTGAAGTTGCATTATTGAACTTTCTGAGTCATCTTTTTTACCTGATCTATTGGACTGTGAAAATTAATCATACAACTCAATGGTTCATAATCTGTTCAGAGTGTAAGTTTTTGGCTCCAGAAGTAATAAATGAAATGATTCATGGATTGAACAACACTTAATTGTACAATTTTTAGTTGTACAATGTCTTTTTTTTTACTATTTATTACTATGTTATAATAGACGATCACAGGTTATACTTATGATTACGCTATTATAACACCAATGCAACATCAATGGCATATACAAATGTTATCAGTATATCAGCAAGAGCTAGATTTTATATTTCAGAAGTAGTAGTGATTTTTTTATCCAGTTTACTGAATGCCTCTTCAAAAGCAATGGTCAAAAAAATTATTTTACCCCATATAATTTCTGTGGTGTTGGCCAGATTTAAATATATTAAATTTTGGCTGAGTTGTTAATACTCCCGCTATAATGGCATGTCTCATGAATTTCACTTGTTGATGGAATAATTCACATTTCTTGAGAATCAGGTTAAGGTTCTCTCTCCTTAAGCAATCCAATACTTTAATTAGCTCATTACAAGTGTTATTGAAATTTTCTCATGTGTGATAACGTCATTCAAGTAGATGAGTACGATATTCCAGAAAGTAAGTTGAGATTACATTCCATTAGTCTTTGTAGAATGGACGGCAACTGCCTGTTGTGGAAACACAAGTGTGGAGAACAAAAGGCGAAAGACTTTTGAAACGTCGTCCTCTGCACTTGTGTTTCCACAACAGGCAGTTGCCGTCCATTCTACAAAGTTTCATCATGAATACTCTGCCTAAACAATCTATCAAAGAATTCAATTAGTCATTTAAATATAGTAAGGGCATTATTTGACACATAGTAACAAGAGTTACAATAAACCATTTTCTCCAGTATTCATGCAAGTAATGCAAGTATTCATTCTAAACATTCATTACTGAGAAATGTTTTCAACTAGAGCATCCAAAGTAGAGTCAGTCCTTGGTATTGAGTGGATGTATTTTTTCAACTACCTTCTAGTAGTCTACGCAGAACTTTGTGGATTTATTTTTTTTACAAAATATTTTCGAATGAAACTATAGCTTCTTCTCTTAAATAATGTTTTACAGAAAAGTCAAAAGTTTTATACTGAGTTATATTTGAAAATCAAATATCTGCACCATAAATTATATGATTTACTTTCAATATCTGATGTACTTCCACTTCGAATATTTTGCAAACAAGTATGATAAGAAAAGTAAACTATCCATTCTGTGAACTGTAGCGCCTCATTAAAGTCATTTTGCAAATGTTTTTTTTGAAGTTAGGATATAATTATTTAAGTAAAACATCTCAAAACCTGCAGAGCGTTTTGATGTGAAGGTATACGTAAAATAACGTATGCTATTTATTCGAGAAGTTTAGAACTTCATGCAATTGTGGTAGAGTTGGACCTGAGAACGTTAAAGAGAAGTATTTCTAATCATTAATATCTTATTAGATGAAGCTCGAATTCCTTCTATTTTTGCAAAGTTTTACAGAAAAAGTATAAAGTTTTAAGTTCAGTTGTATTTCTAACTCAAATATCTGCATCATGAACTATTTGTTAGGCTTGAAACAAATGATGTACTATTACTGCAAATACCTTGAAGGCCAAACAACATCAATAAAAATAAATTGTTTGTCTTGTGAACTGTAGTGGCCATTAAAGTCGAAATCTGTTTAACTTGTTACCATCACTGAATAAAATATAACGGATAAGGATTCACAACGAAAAAATTACTTTTTTTTAGTTGCATTTTTTGTCTTATATATCTTTTTTCAATTCTTTGCAACAGCACAATATTCCTTCTCTTCCATAAATCCATTATTACCAATACACTAAACTCGCCACTTCTTCTGTGTAAATACATTTATTCATTCTTAGGAAAGGGGGTGGAACAACATCTCCAGCAACATAATCAAATTATTTTTAATTAAAAACATCAGACGAATTTAGCTTAAGAGTATGCAATAGAATTATTTAAGTTCATTTATTTGTGTAAGAAAGAACTGTAGCTTCAATGGAACGAAGATGCTCTTGCTCAGTTGAAGCAGATGTGAGAAAAAATATCATTCATGCCTAATATGCTCCCTCCACTCACCAAAACATAAAATATACACCAGTTAGGTGCGTTGAGGGTTGTAGAGCACAATGGGTAGTTTTACCTCACGAAGTTTACTTGTGATCTTCCATTACTTCATTTGCAACCTGATACAAAATACATATAGATACACATACGAGATCAAATTAACGATAATAAAATTAAAAACTGAAAACATATGTTGCCAACTGCTAAGCCAGTGGGCTATTTACATTTTTTTCAATTTAATTTATTTAACTCCGTTATTGGAATCAGAGAACAAAACAAAACGTGAAACATCATAACATGCTGCAACACTTGTTATTGTTTTCGCAGCTATATTCGTAGTAAAACAGTTTGTTATTTAAGTTAGTTCCAATGGATGAATAAAGTTATTTGAACTCTTAAAGATAATGATGTACAATGCGAAACAGATATAATACATAATGCCAATGACAATGGTTAAAATAAAATGTGAAACCGTACATTGCTGAAACTAAAATAGGATACTGTACCTCTTGTCTTTAATTACATTAATAGCTTTGTGATGATGATCCTTTTGACTGTTGAGGTCTCTGAGGGGGCGGTCCAAAAATTATGGTAGGAGGAATCAGTTGAATGCCACAAACCTGTAAAAACAACAACAATAAAAGACATCCAGTTTCTCTAGGTGATCAAATTATTATCACCATTTTACCGGCACTAACAATATGAACATGCCATTTTCAATACTTAATTGACTATTTAAAATATTTGATTATCCTTCAATCGAACTTTGGATAAAAAAAAAGTGACTAAAAGTAAACTAACATTTTCACCACTGCGTGAATTTCGAGAAACTTAAATGATATCATTTGCCGGCTTAAAACGATGTTACTACCCCCAGAAGGATTCTCAGGCTAAAGTTATATTAACGAAAATTAAATAAATTATTCACCATTAATTCAAAGTTTAAGAAAATATTACTTACCTACCTCTATAACTTCTGTTAATTAATACAATCTTTTTCACAAATCGTTTATTCTTTAAATGTATTTAACTGCTTATTACTAAACGTTTGTATACAATTGACTTATTAAATTTCCCTTCAACTGGCTATTTATAAGATAATTTTCTTCTTTTGTTTTTGTCAGACAGTTTTCGTCTCTAAAAACACTCTGATTTGGTGAATATTAATTAGAGTGTATGTGTGTGTGTTTTCTTATACCAACGCCACATCGGGCTATCTACTGAACTCACCGATGGAAATGGACCCCTGATTTTAGCGTTGTAAATTCGTAGACATACCACTGTATTAGCGGGGGGCTATTAATTAAAGCATAGTATTGCTAAAAATATAATTGTATATCAGGTACATCATTTCAATATTTCATTCAAACTTAGCAATATTTCCATGTTGTTTTATATATTTTGAAAAATTACCAGTATAGAAAGAAAACAACACACTTAATTTAAATATTATTTTTATATTTTATTGCAATGTCCTGTGGTTTATTGTAGTGGCTCAAAAAAGCTTTCAACTGCCCCCCAGTGGCTCAGCGGTATGCCTGCGGACTTACAACGCCAAAAACCGGGTTTCGATACCCGTGATGGGCAGAACACAAATAGCCCATTGTGTAGCTTCGTGCTTAATGCAACAGCTTTCAATTACGTTGTTTTTGAAATTAGGATAAAAAATACTGTATCACAATCGTGTTGCATTATGTTTCAAAGTTCGCCACTAATATATCAATAGGATTGTTCATGACCTATGGTAACAATTTACATATCTAACTGTGTTACTTTCATATTTTGTGTCGCTCGTGCGTAGAATTTAAATTGGGGCAAGTGCACTATCAACTGAGTTAAGGGATTAATCCACTAGCAAATTTTTGTAAGACATTTTTTAACAATGTAAAGTACCACAATATTTCACACTCACAACCAACGTCTATCCTCAGGCCCTACCCTTGGGACGTGGAACAGCTACCAATTTGACTCCACTTTTTTATGGCAATTTTTCTTTGTTATGTTGCAAACATGAGACTTCCATGACATTGGAAGACTGTTCTATCATCTTAGCCAAAGTGTTAATCTACTAGCAATTGTTTATAAAGCAGTTTTTAATAGCTCGAACTACCATCTTGCTTCTGACTATTCCCACTGGTATATGATTATTAGAAAGAAAAGCCCTGCAATTTGAATCAGTTATAAGCTTTGGCTCTTTTATTACAGTTCAGTTGAAATATGGTAATTTGCAAAGATGTATCACTTAGATTAGTTTGCATTGGCAAAGCTTTTTGTGATTATAAAAGTATACAAGGCCCAATACTTCAGCATTTTGAAGGAAAGTATGTCTGATGGATTGAATCATAAAGATAAAACATTGTAATTCTAGCAGACCAAAAACAGACTATTCAATGACTGGCCACTAATCGCACACCTGAGCGGTGAAGAAAGTTACATAACATCTTCTTGAAAGTAATCCAAGAACACAATGGTTCATTCCAAATAAAAAGAGACCTTCATTAGAACTATAAAGAAGATAATTTACCATGACTTAAGAATAAGTGATGTAAGAGATACTCCCACATCAAACGAATACCAGCTGTCACAAGCTGAATGACCAGCATATGGCAGGTAACAAGAGTAAATATGTTGTTACATTAGACGGAATATAAATTTGCTTAAGTATTTGCAAAAGTCTAAACACTTTATTAAATTTTTTCAGTTGTTATAATTTTTAAAAAGTAGTACAGAGTAAGTCAAAAAAGAGTTTTAAGGAATTTATGGTGATAGCAGGTTGTAGTTATTATGATAAGTCAAACGTTCAGAAAATTAAGAGAAAATAAATGCAAAAGTGAACTCTTTCACTATCAAGTCAACGTTCTGACACTGTTATACTGCTAGAAGATAAGTATTTGTAGAAATTAGATGCAAATAAGATGTCTCCATAAAAACAAAGAATCTTGTAATACTTTAAATTAAACGCATCAGTTCGTTTTCAAGATGCACGTACGAATGGGAATGTTACGTTATACCATTTGCAGACACCTACTATGGAGTTCTGTGATTTTGCAATGACTAAATACAGTCTCTCTGTGTTGCGCATAAGCTTTTCGTACTACAAAATAAGGGAAGTCACATAGAATAACATTGGTAATGGAAGAAGAGGTTGGTAAGACTATATACTTCTTCTTATATTTTTACAATATACCGCGAATATCTCTCTGTATTTTGAAATAACATACGAAGTTATGTATACAACTTAGAAAAACCATAATTATTCTTTCGTTTTATCATTTTATTTGTAATAAAACATTAAATTGATGATTAAGTTATAGTTTAAAAAACTTGAGTTATTTACCCGAGTAATGTAGAACTCCATGCAATTTTGGTAGAGCTGGACCTAATAAAATGAAGAAAAATATTTCCAGTTATTAAGAATTTATTAAATGAAGTTCTAGTTTCTACTCGTAAAGTTTTACAGGAAAAAATCTAAAGTTGTTTTTGTGATTAGTGTAAAAATGTGCAAACTATAATGCTCACGCAGATTACTTCAGTATAGCTTCAAGTTTTGTATTTCTTGTGAGAGTTAACCTTAATGAAATATTTTTATAACAACAAGCAGAAGGTTGCAGCTCAATAAACTTCCCCAAGAGACGATAAAATATATATTTGTGAGGTAATATTTAAAAGTCGTTGAATATATCAGAGGAAATATTTGTTCTATGAATTCACAAGTGTCATGGAACTGTAATTTAATATTATAAATATTTTCCTTGTCAATAGTGTCGCGCCAAACATGCTCGCCCTTTCAGCCGTGGGGGCGTTATAATGTGACGGTCAATCCCACTATTTGTTGGTAAAAGAGTAGCCCAAGAGTTGGCAGTGGGTGGTGATGACTAGCTGCCTTCCCTCTAGTCTTACACTGCTAAATTAGGGACGGCTAGCACAGATAGCCCTCGAGTAGCTTTGTGCGAAATTCCAAAACAAACAAACAAACCTTGTCAATAGATTTATTTTTCCACAAATCACATAATTTTGAAAATTTTATATTACTGAGTACTAAATATACAATCGTAACTGTATTATTTGAAATGTAGGGAAAGTTTTATGCATTTTATTCAAATAACAATTAACCTTAGGATATCGATGAGTACATAACTTCCATCGAATTTTTAAAAACATTTCTTTAAACTACTTATTTATAAAATTCCTCCTGAGTTTACGACATTGTTGGTAAAATAGATCCTCGATGACATATGAGTTTCACACAAATTTAAATCAAAATATCATTAATACTGTAAAATATTCGACTAATTACTGCCTGAGTTTCCTCTGTATCTTACATAGAAAATGACAGATTTTACTCAATTTTATTAATCGTTTCTTTACACTGAATGTTGTGACAGGCAAAAGCAAATAATTAATCAATGTGATGCGGTACGTGAACGCCATCTGTTGTGCTCCATATGTAAACAAAACGGTAATTAATTTGAGAAATAAAACGTATGAAATATTGATTTCTTTTAAATTCGATGTACCAATAGATTTTTCATAAGCATGAAATTGTATTTTTTTTTTTAGAAATTTAAACGCAATATTTTACTTTTACAAATTGTTTATAGTGAAGCCTTTACTTGATGTTTCTTCTAACATACAGATGTGAATCATATTTTAGTTTTCAATTACGTATAATAACGTGTATAAAGTCATTTATAATAAAGTTTACACTAACGGAACAATACCAGATTTGTATGGGTACTACTTTCGACATTTCACAAGTTTTCTTCAGGGCAACGTTGGCCTGAAGAGGACATGCAATGTAGTATTGTTTATGATTTATAAAATGAAGTCGCTAAGGTAGTCAATGATTATTCTAAGAAAAAAGATGGAATCACTTACCTGTTGAATGATGGAGTTAGCAAATGCTTGTTTCTAAATAGAAAGAGAACAAAGCGAAATTATTCACTAATTTTAATCGTCATTGTAGGTGTATTAGAAAGTTATATACAAATCACGAGAGCATAGATTTCCAATTCATTTGGTAATAAATATTGTCGTATTTCTGTTTCAGTACAAACTGATATACCTATAAAGAAGAGAAAGAGGTGGTCATTCTGTTTTTGCTGCAAATATCGGAAACCATGGGTTAAACTACAACCCTATTTACATTAGATGTAAACCATTGGTAAACTCGGAGGTTCAATAATGAAAGAGCACGCAGAAAACTAATGTGCTTCACAGAAGATAAATAATTGCTAAGTTTTACTTTCTTAAAATCATCAAAGATAGAAATAATGTTAATGAATACAAGCAACAGTTTTAATTTAAAATACGAATTAACCATCTTCCAATTTTATGTTACATTTTAAGTCACAAGTAACTATAATTTATTGATTTAACATAAACAAGATGTATGTCCAATCATTTCTCTGTTCTGGTGAATTACTAAACATAGAGTGAAAGTGATTTAAACGTGCATACTTACAGCTTCAGCTTTGCAAGATTCATGAAGTTGCAGAATTTGTTTTTCAGCCTATGAAAAAATTATACCTTGTACTTTCAGAAACAATAACAAAATAATCTAATAAAATAGTCTATTTATGTCTTTAGATTGTACGAAGTGTTTTGTAAAGAAATTCGAACTTGCTCAGATTTTCTCTCTACATATCGACCCAATTTAACAGATATAGTACAAATAAACTATACTTCTAATTTAAACACATATGGATTAATACACAAACTGATAAAAATTAACACTTTTTATCATGTATACTGTGTAATTCCAACAATATATTGTGTTCTCTCCAAACTAAGAGAAGAGCATCATATAAATACATGATGTACAATCTTTTACACGAGATACTATATATATATATACATATACACCATTCTGTTTTTGTAATATGGAAATATAAATTTTCTGATAAACCGTCCTGGGCATGAATCGATTTTCAGGTTAAATGACAAGGTCTGCTAGTAATGAGATTATTTCCTTTTAAATGCCGACTACTAATTTTTATACTATTCTAATATTACTATTTTGTGCCGTTTCTTAGTAGCCTTTGTTACAAAAGATTACTGGGAAACAGCATTGAACAATATAAGTGGCGTTTAAATCTTCCTCTTGAAATGGTAACTGAAATTATTGAAATATGCATGCGCTACACAGTCCGATTAAACAATACAAAAACACTCCTTTGTAGTTGAGTGCATCTAGTACAGTATTTTGTAAGCGGCAATGAATGTTAAATGAAATGTTCTTCACTCCAGTAGGCTGGAAGTGAAAACTTCTAGCAACCAGTGCTAAAACTGGGAGTGAAACAGTCTCCTCGTTAATCGTTAAATACGGAAAGGGATTTGTATTAAACAACACTTTAGTGAATGGTTCTTCACTTGAATGAACAGGTAATTCACTTTCATGGGAAACAATACTTTTATTTCAGTTGACTGTGTAGTTAACACCCTTTCCTGAAGTACAGTTCTTTTATATCAGTTGACTGATAATAATACCTCTATTTCAATCGACTGAGTATTTAACACTTTTCCTTCAGAACAGTATGTGTTTCAGTTACATTGAAAATAACAATCGCTATAACAGACAACAAATATTAACATGACATTATTTTGTTTGATTGGAACTACGAACCATGCTTTTACATCAGATTTGTTCAAGATACGATAAGAAGACCTACTATTGTCACATGAACTGGATAGTAATCAAGCAATTTTAAAAGCAAGAGTCGATTACTCACCTCTGATTCCAAATTTTTGCTTATGATTTCATCTTTGGCTTTTTGGTAATCGTACTTCCCGCTAACGTCAAACTGAAAGAAAGAGAAACAACTTCATCACAGCAGACGACATAGTATTGTATTAAAAAAGAATTTTGTATTACAAAACACGATAACTTTATGATTTTTAAACTAATATACCTTTGTTTCAGAACTATTTTTTGTTTTATTTCTTACGGTTTTTTCCCCCTACCTTACATTATGTTGTCATTGTACTTACCCAGCCTTCAGTTTCAAGAGCACATGCGGTAATACTAGTTCGATGTTCTTCAACTTCTTGCTGTGAAAACAGGTTGGAAGATTTTAAAAGTGTCTCAATATTCAGCGAAAAAAAATAACTTTAGTTATTTAATAATATACGCTTCAGAAGTTGTTTTTTAATTAAGGAAACGATAAATGTTATAAATTACCGTTATAAGACTAATATCGGTAATAAAAGTACTGTGCAATAAATAATTACTAGAGCGTTACAAATCATATTACAGGTAGTAATATAAAATCAAATCTTTGTTTCATTTATACAATTGAACAAATGTATATATATATATGTGTGTGTGTGTTTCTAATAACTCTTTATTAGATCGATTGGATTATGGCCTGCTATGGCCAGGTGGTTAAGGCACTCCACTCGAAATTGGAGGGTCGCGGGTTCGAATCCCTGTCACACTAAACATGCTCGCCCTTTCAGCCGTGAGGGCGTTATAATGTTACGGTCAATCCCACTATTTGTTGGTAAAAGAGTAGCTCAAAAGTTGACAGTGGGTTGTGATGACTAGCTGTCTTCCCTCTAGTCTTACACTGCTAAATTAAGGACGGCTAGCGTAGATGGCCCTCATGTAGCTTTACGCGAAATTCAGAACAAACCAAATTATTGGATTATACGTATGGCAACGTTTCTGAAACATTTTATTAAGAGCCAGATATCTCAGTTCTTCCACACTTACTCGGGTAACATTTCTTGGATCCTTGAAGTTTGGTGGATATCTCTGGATACAGTGTTGAAGAACTTGTTGCTTTGCGGCCTGTAGTGGTGAATGTATACCATTTATTAAATATTTAATTTAGGATGAAAAAAAAAAAGAATGCAGTAATGAGATACTAAAAAAAGACATAAACCCAGAACTGAAGCAAACCTTTCATATTAAAACATTAAAGGTGTGATTTTGATATATTTATATGTTTGGAATATTTGAAACTCGGTAAATAATTTCCCAAGTTAATATATATATATATATATCTCAAATAGCGTGTATTTCTAAAAATTTAACTTAAAACAATTTTCAAAAAGCAAGGTTTTTATTGATAAATAAAAATAAGGGTGCTTACTTATATTTACATAATTTTAATTGCTTAAGAAAACAATAATCAAATTAGTATGTTCATAAGTCATGCTTTAAACCGTTTAAGAGAAATGTCTTACCTTTTCTTGTTCACTTGGCTTTAGCTGCTGACAGCGACCCCAGTGAACTTGCTTTAAATAGAAAATTTCCGTCATTATGCCTATTTTCTAACCACACTGAAAATATACTTTTAATATACCTTCAAAATGATATGTTATCTTTGCTAAATTTTCTTCGCAGAGAATTTCAAATAGTTATTAAATTTGCATGTGAGATATATCCTTAAACCCGAAAAAAAAAAAGTGACTTTTAATTAAAAGCTTTTCTCTGTCTTTTTCTCGCTTCCAATGAAGTTTCCCCGCTTGGTGTTCATTATTTTAGAAAACAAAAGTACCAGTAACTTTTATTAATAACAAACAAACAGAATAATAAAAAAAAATACCGAACTATATAGCTTTCAATCTTATAATACGTTTTATCGCATGGCGTTTCAACCATAGAGAAATTACAAACAAAGATAATTGAAAGGCTAAAGGAACATATAATTTTAATGATGCACACAAAACTGAACAATGAAGCCATTCAGCGGTAATTACATCAAGTTATATAGCATGCAAAACTAATATAAATTTTATAATTGATTCCAGAAAGTTAAAAAACGTCAATTTCTTAACTGATATTTTTGACGTGTTTATTAAGGTATACAAAAATAAAATTTTAATTTATCTCAAAATAAAAAAAACTTCAAATTAATAAAGGTTTTTAATTAAAAAATAATTTGATATTGTAACATGTGTGTAGAACAATTTCATATTTATTATTTCATCCTAGGTCTGTAAAAGTGCTCTACGTAACGCACGCAGAAAGTTTTATCTTTCATAACTCACATAATTGATTTTTGTAGCTGCTGTTGCTGTAATTATATCTTTACGAGAAGTTCGTCTGAGCAGTTTAGAGACTATCACAAAATCAAGATATTATCTCCTTTAATGCAATTGGATATTATTTTTGCATTTTATGTTTGAATAAAGCTATGGAATTTTTATGTTAAATATATATGAAAAAAAACTGAAGTTTGCTGTACATCCAAACACTGAAAACAGTGCTGAAACACTTTCTTATACTGAAGTGTTTTCTTTCGAATTTTACCCATTGGCTTGCTTCCGTCTTGAGAACAAAATGAAATATAT
Organism: Tachypleus tridentatus; assembly: GCF_004210375.1. Lineage (NCBI taxonomy): Eukaryota > Metazoa > Arthropoda > Merostomata > Xiphosura > Limulidae > Tachypleus > Tachypleus tridentatus. The sequence continues at coordinate 131,823,693 of NC_134825.1, forward strand.
GAGACAATGAAAAATGAATTATTTATATTATCTCATTAATCTTAAAGAGTTCAATCTATTTGCTAAAAAACATTGTGTCAAAACGACATGAAGGTTAGATACATCATTTGTTTGAATCTTCATGGATTTTGTAAAAAAGAAAGTCATAATGATGTCTAATGACTAATAAAGTGAAGCTAAAGGACAAAGTAACTGTTGTTTTACAGTGATGAATCATGAACTGAAGTTATATTGGAATTGTGATTTCTTGCATAAAAACTCTATCCTATCTAGATTGAATAATAAACAATCAAAAATGCAATGACACTAATCTAGCTAGTTCAACTGTACTTTCCTAAAAGGTTATTGATTTTTATTCTGTCGTATGGATCGACAAACCCATATAAGAAGATGGAATATAAACTACCAAGCTTCATTAAATGTACACAGCTGAAGTCTTACTTAGAAGCTTCACTGTTTTTGTTTTTTCCAGTCTTTTTCATGTGCGAATATAATATTCTGCAGGAATACAGGTTATAATTGAACAGGTAAAGATCGAAAAGTTCTTTTAGTGTATTAAGCTAAAATGATTGTGATAATTATAAAAACTAAATACATTGTATTCTGAAGAAGTGAACTGGTTTTTATGAAAAATACGAGAAACAGATTGCAGAAACGCTTCGAAGCTTAAGCTATAAGTGTGCAGTAACCATGTTGTTGACTAGTTTTCGAATCCTTTAAAGTTATTGAATAAAAGTTTAAGAAATGTCTTTAAAACATCTCTTTTTTTTGTCAAGAGTTTGATATTTTGTACATTCGAAAATCACGAAAAGCTTTAACAATTTGAAAGATATATACTTAAACTGGCAACTTTTCCCACAAAAAAAGCTTCACAAATTACGCCTTTTTAAAAAAAGACCTCTGTAAACAACAAGTCTTCGTTAAGATGGTTACGGCCGAGTGACCGTAATACAGCGGAACAAACTTAAAAAAACAAAAAATACACATTCAGAAAATACTAACAAATAAACGCACACGTTTCTACGCAAATTCACCTACTGTGTATTCTGAGGCATTTCTTACAACTTTCCATCGGTTTTCTTAACCATAAAAAATGCTGTATCGTTTTTATAAAGTCTATTTTTCTCGAAATTATTACTGTAGAATTGTAAAACAAATTTTCAGCAAAAAATTCCTGATTTTATGTTATTCAATGTAAATAACTACGTTTTAAGATAGGGAAAAACGTATTAAGGGTTTTCCTATGAAAACACTTTATTTCAATCTTTGTCGTAAAATGGAGTATTAAGTACTCCTACCAGGAATAGTAAATATTTATCACTGAAAATAAAGAGGCATTTAGAAGTTACATGAGAAAAACTTAACAAGGGCTTGCCGAAAACATTTTTCGTTCAGGGCATACTATCATTAGATAAATGAAAAAGATTTAGTCATCACAAAGTATCTTAATTTCATGCATATAAGGCATAATGATGTACATTTCCTCGCAAGACTTACGTGACCTGTATAGTAGTGGTTGAACAAGATCTACAAAATAGTGTCCTACATTTTATTACGAAAACTGGTACGTAAGATGTGAGTGAACATCAGAAAATTAGGCCGGTGAGTGACCGTCTATTCTGACAAATTTAGAACTGAAAACTACTTTTTACTAAAACACAAACAGAGAAATTGTGACATCTAAATTTGTTCTAAAAACAAATGAACCAGTTTGCTCTAGATTCTAGAAGCTAGATGACTGTTAATAAGGAATTCAGTAGTATATTACGAGACGCAATATTTTAGAACCTGCTAATATATTAATCTTCATTATTTAACTTGATCCAACAACTACTATGACAGATAAATACAATGTGTAATAAAACTGTTGCTTATTAAAGAAAATGTGGATAATTTGGAACTGAAAGTACTTTTATAAAAAATAACACATGTATGTCTTATATATATTGTCGTTTTTATCTATCTGTATTTTTCCCACCAAGGGTATCGAATCTGATTGTCAGCGTCATAAGTCTGTAGGCTTACTACTGAACTACAGGGTATTATGTGGATATAAATGGCATAGCTACTGTAATCGAAGACTATGGTTGTAAATATAAATACGTATAATTTGAAACACAATCAGCGGGTAAGGTACACAGATTTCACGAAAAGGTTTTTACCATGAAAATGTACAAACCACGATAGATGTGTTTTCAGTTAACTGTTAATGAATTAATTAGAAGACGTTAACAAAAGTACGTACCGGAGGGAGAGGAACTGGTCTAGTGGGAAGCCCTGCAGGGTACTGTCTTTGTTGAGGTGTTGGTGAACTCTGCTGGGCAGCTGTAGCAGCTACCAAAGCGCAGCTTAAAATTACAGCAGCTAATGTTTTCATTCTGTTCCGATCCAATCCTTACTGCGACGCCGTTCTTTTTAAGCGCTGATTTATACATTTTCTGACAACCAATCAAGAGAATTCGTTAATGTATTGAGGCGGAACCAGAATTCTTTATGCAATGACTGGACTGAGAGTAAGAGGAGAAATCTGTGACAAAACCAGGGTCTCTGGATTCGCTTGTTCAATTAGGTTACTTTACTGCTGTCCTTCAATAGGTCTCAACCTTTAGTTAAATTAAATAGATGTGATGTCATATCATTGACCTATCTTTACTGATATGATGTACATCATAAACATTTGTAAGGAAAAATATAAAAAGGCATATTCCAAAAATACTGTATTAAAACACTATTTTCTATTAAATGCTGCCAGTGTCCCTCTTATATTAAAAAGTTGTTTAACTCTAGTTGCAAAATTATTATTTATTTTGCACACTCCTTTGGCTCAACGGTAAGTCTGCGCACTCACATCACTAAAACCAAATCATGTTTCGATATTCATGATGGGCACGACATAGATAGCCTATTCTGTAGTTTTGTTCCTAGCAACAAACAAACACGTATAATTATGTAATTTTTCAGATTATGCATTATGACACTTAACATTACATTCGTTATTGCCATATCACATAGCATTCACTGAACCTGATTCTTCGCATTTTTATTATCAATTTTACAATATAAAACATTACCAAAGTAATAGATTCTATTTTGAATAATACAAAAGAAGAACTTTAACCCCATCAATTATAAAATAGTTTCATAATATCTTATTCATGATATAAAAATGCATGGAATTGTACAAAGCTCTAATGGAACGTTTTGGCAAAAAGCACCTTAAACAGTAAAGATTCAGCTCAAACAAGAACTTAAAACCTTTGTTATTGACTGATAAGGTTGTACACATATAAAAATGTGCAAACCAGTTATAGTTACAAACGGGCCTTTTTGAACGGAAAAGAAAATTCACTCAGAATGTCACGTTTTTAATTCTTTTTATTGTTACCATTCTCTTTCTACCCTACGACAGAAAGAAACTTGGTATATTACACCCAAACTAAGCGTTGCAGGAGGTATTGAAAAGTCAATTTGCTTCTTCTGTATTTCACATAAGCTAAAAACAAATCATAAATTTAGTTTGTAATTAAGCAGAAAGCTATACAATGGAGTATCCGAGCTCTGTCCACCACGGGTATCGAAATCCCGTTTCTAGCGGTGTGAGTCTGCAGACGTACCACTGGGAGGTTGTAATTTTAGTGAAAATGATGTCATGATTACCTTTTCAAGTTTTTTTTTCTAATATCTGCTATTCCTTCTGAAGCTTAAATACATGGTGAAACAGGAATTACCAGCTTTTAATAGATGGATGTTAGATAACTGTAATATGTAGATACTTAATACAATGTACACTATGCAACTGGTATGTATAAAGTGGAGTAAAAAACTCAGTGTACATAATATTAAGTTTTATTAAACACATTTGTAGAATAATTATTTTAAAAGACACGAAGGTTTATTTAAAACAATAAGTTTTAGACAAATATGTTTTACTTGAAAACATTATGAGGGTTGTGTCTTATTCTAGGCTTATATTTACCCATCCCTATGTATTATATATAGAGAATTTAATTAAACATAAAATATAAATGTTCAATATATTCTCAAACAGATCTCAATAACAATCTCTAGCCGCAGTTTAAAATGTTACACCTCGAACTAATTGGATTAAATAGTCAATAGCTACTGTAAATTATCAACAATTGTATCAGCTAACTACTATCCATGTTTTTTTATAATTACAACGTATAAACTTAGCTACCATATCAAGTAATCATTTGTCGACTGTTAAGCATAAAAAAGCCAGTAAGGAAGATAAATAAAAAATTGGGAATTTAAAAACTTGTAAATAGGGATAATAAATAAAGGAACAAGGCTGGAGATACTGTAGACATTATTTATTCAAATTACATATCCAGTCCGGCATGACCAGGTGGTTAAGGCACTCGACTTGTAATCTGAAGGTCGCAGGTTTGAATCCTAGTCCTACCAAACATGCTCGTCCTTTCAGCCGTGTGGGCGTTATAAAGTGACGGTCAATCTCACTATTCGTTGGTAAAAGAGTAGCCCAAGAGTCGACGGGGGGGGGTTATGACTAGCTCTCTTCCCTCTAGTCTTACAATACTAAGTTAGGGACAGCTAGAGCAGATAGCCCTCATGCAGTTTTGCGCGAAATTCAAACCAAACAATTAAACTACAATTCCCTATTTCAAATACACCAAATGTAGTTTTAAGTTAAGGCATGGAGCCAAAATAGTGATTTGTAGTTAGAGTAAGTAATGTCTACAGTGTCTCCAGCTTTGTCTCATCACTTTTTTACAATACTACATATATTGTTTGTTCATCTGTATTACATGTTTACTCGGTAAAGTATGCAAAGTTAAGTTGAAAAGGAAAACTTTGATTTATTAACACCACTTAAAGATATAGAAGTACAATAGTGGTAATTTATTTTTAAAATATGATTTAATGGATGTTGTCTTCTCATGAGATAAGTATTTGTGTGTAAATTCTCTTTATATTAACTTCTATACTACATTGCTTCTGAGTGATGTAATATATTTTTAGTACTAAAACCATGGAATTGAAATTCCCGTGTAACTATTATTTTGTAAAATACAGGCAAACTTGATGACCAACATAACAAAGTGATATGTGATCTGGCAACTCACATCATACCTAAGTACACATGTTATATTTAGAGAATACATGGTTTTATGCCATTGTGTTGCATAAGCATATTTATGAAATACAAACCATTTTTCTTGGTTACCACTGTAATCCAAAATTATGCTTATTATTAATTTTTTATATTATATGTGTAAGTATAATTTGTAGCTAATTGTCATTGTTTATCCGTAATTGAATAAGGCAGCTACAGATTATCAAAATAATTTAAGTCCTTAAAATATTGGTTACACGTATATATTTGAATTATATTTATAAGCGATATTCAGAATAACTTTTTTGTCGTTTAAGATCTCACAATTAAAAATATTTAAGCATTTATGTAATTGTTTGAACCAGTTTTTCATTCATGTAAGTTAACTCTCAAGTCTAATCTTCAGAGTATTCTGATCTTATAACTGGTTGTTGTACATTATTCTTTTGCTTGAAAGTTAGTTTCGAAAAATCAAAAGATCGTTTCACTAATTTTTAAGACCGTGTTTATAATAAATAACAAATGCCTTTTGTTGGATAGTAGCACGTTTACTAATTTTGGGTTTAAGCAACATCCAAAGAAAATTATGGGGAATTTTGAAGATAAAAACAGAGAAATTATTCACAAAATCGGAGTTTATAGTTTAAGTAAATAATATCTATAGCATTTCCAGCCTTGCTTCTTTACTTTTTTTTTTTTACGATCCTATTTACAGGTTTTAAATTCCTTATTTTGTATTTACCTTATTCACATTTGTAAAAATACAAAAAACCAACAAAAAACAGCAAACCGATACATCGTTCAGTTGATCGAAATAAATATTTGACTGGCGTTGAGGTAATTGGAATTTCAGATAATCAGTTTCATTTACTAGTTAGCGTCAGATTAGACCCGGGACTGGCAATTCAAATGCAAAAAGTTTATTGCAGTATAATTTTATATGTAAAAACGGCTTGTTTGGGTTGAAAAAATATTTTACGTAGAGGAACGAACAACGTTTCGACCTTCTCCGGTCATCGTCAGGTTCACAAAGAAAGAAAGAGGTAACTGATCGGAAGCTGACCACATGTTTGAAAGGGGTTGTGTAACTGAGTGTCGGAATGTAGAGGGCGGGCTTAGATGTTTGAATATATAATTTTATATTATTTACTTATTATTATTATTTTTTATTATATTATTTTATTTTAATATAAGTATATAGGTCTTCTTTTGTATTGGTTTATTTTGGGCTTAAGTTGTTGTATAATTATAAACTTTGTTTTTTAGGAATATTGGATTCAACTTATTATTAAATCAAACTGCTCCTTTCTCAGTGTAATAAACAAAGAATTACTTGTTATCTAATGATGGCTGGTATGGGTATTAAAACTTTAATTAACTAGTATTTCATGCATAAGTCATCAAACTTTACATTACAAAAATTAAACTTTTCTCAATTAGAAAAGTCTAAACCATCAATGATGACTTGATAAGGACAACAGCAACTTTCCCTTGTGCTTTCTAAAACAATATTCAATAATTTTGTAAGTCACAATATGGTTATAACTTATTAATGAAATAAGATAAGAAGTGTAGATTCTTTCAGTGATGTCGAGAAAACCTACTTGTAGAGAAAAATATATATGTAAAAACGGCTCATTTGGGTTGAGAAAATATTTTACATAGAGATGCGAACAACGTATCTTCAAAACGTTGTTCGCATCTCTATGTAAAATATTTTCTCAACCCAAACGAACCGTTTTTACATATATATTGAAGATTCTTTCAGTTTGGTGCTATAGTGAAGAGAAACCTAACACAAATACTCATTTAACAGTCATTACTTTTTCACAAGCGTAATAAGTACTTATATTTATTATATCGTACCTAACATATTTACTACTAAGCTTTCAAAACACAGAGACTAAGTATTTAGTTAGACAGTGCTGTAACATACAACATTATTTATCACATATTTTCTTTCACTATTAATATCTGTATATATAAAACGATAAAGTACAACTAATCGACGATTCCACATAGCTGTAAACAAACAAATGCGCTCGTCATCAAGAATCAAGAGCTGGAAAGGCTTGAAGTATTTCAGTTTAAATATACAGTGTTGTATAAGATATACTGACCATGAATAACACAACAAGTTACAGATCAGGTCCGAAGAAGAAAATGTTAACCCGGAGTGATTATTAGTTTGAAAAAGTCACTATGATGAACAGTGTTATGTGCTTAACACTAGAATGGCAAATGAGCTTTCTTGTAATAAATATATATGTCAAGACTATATTTGTTTTGGTCGTTTGTTTCCTAGTGAAACATATCAGTAATGTTTCAGTTGTTTTCTACTACTAATTACAATCTGTCTATTTTCGGAACTCCTCAGCGGAACAAACCACGAAATACCATTATTATACAACAGCGCGCACATAAAATTCTTTATACGTTGTAGTTTTAACAACAACTCGGAACTTTTATACTTTAAATATTAAATAATATTGGCAAGTTGCACTCAAAACCGAAACTACAATCTGAAATAAATCGAAAAAGGTTTGCCTAAAAATTGGTTACTCGAGTAATGGCCATATTATCTGACCTTAACATGGTTCTACTAGTATGAAACTAGACAAATAGAATGATGTAATCCTATATGAAGCAATATAATAATAAATTAAGTCTCATAATAGTTAATGATTAGAATTTCTAGTGACAAGTATAGGTAAATTCAATTTTTCTGTCCTTTTTTATCACAAAATGATCCAGCAAACACATCAATTGTAAATTTATTTTTATTGGTTTCTTCTCATTGCAAAGCTATACAATGAGTTGTCTGCACTCTGTTTATTCAGTGAAATTTGACTGCATATTTTAGCATTGTCCGTCGATCCACTGGGGGCGTGAAACCAATCAACTCGACACATGCACTTAGTAGAAGTTTCTTGACGAGGTTAAATATTACATTGTACTGGTAATGTGTCAACGTTTCACTAATGTTTTTAGGGGTTATTTTAACATCGTTTTGGTCTTCTTTATGTTATCAAATACTTACACTATTATAACAAAACCCTAAACAGCTATTATTGTCGTCATGTTCCATTTAGCAGATTCTGTTCGTAACTACGAACAATGCATTGAGCGTCTATGTAATATTTTCTTTTTTCGTTATTAAGATCTGAGTGAGTGTGATAACTAATTTGTACCAGTGTTATAATTATTAAGGCATAGCTATGATAATCATGTTATGTACTTTGTCTGAGAAATATTTTCGACTTTGTTGGGTAAGGCTTATAAAAAGACAATAAAAATCTGATAATTATAAAATTCATGCAGTTCGTTATGACCAGGTGGTTAGGGAGCTCTACTCGTAATCTAAGGGTCGCTGCATCGAATCCCTATCGCATTAAAGCCGCTTGCCCTTTTAGCTTTGGGAGCGTTACATAGTGACGGTCTATCCCACTATTCGTTATTGAAAGAATAGCTTACGAGTTGGCGGTGGGTGGTGATGACTAACTGCCTTCCATCTAGTCTAGCGCAGATAGCCCTCGTGCAGCTTTGCGCGAAATTCAAAAACAAACAAATTTCACGTGTTTTATCTTTCCACATTATTTTTTTTATTTATTCATCACTTTATCATCAAAAATATTTTTTCTGGATTATTTAAGCAACATTTGTACAAGAAACGTATTTCTCTATACGTTTTCGAACATTACTCCCAACTTTACTAAGACACATGTCGCATTGGACACCTCTTTCTGAACACTAGCACATTCTGAGATACGTAATGTAAGAATTAGGTTACTGCAAACGACAAGAGGTATGTGAAGTAAACGTGTTCACGTTATATGTGAAATACAGAGCAAATTTATAAAAGATCCAGGAAACCGGATGCCCTTTTTCCTGACAGACAAACAAGCAAACAAAAAAAACATTTTATTATTTTCTGAAATATGTACTATTTTCATAACCCAACAGATGTGTGTCATGGATTTGTTCCAAATATGCTTTATTCTTTGAAATGTTCTTCGTTGAAAAGCCACATCCAGCGAAACAAAATACAGAGTATTAGTTGACGTTCTTTGTTAAACCTTCAATGGTAAGTCTGGAGACTTAAGACATTAAAAATTGGGGTCCGATACTGTTGTGGGTATAACATACTTTATAGCTTTGTGCTTAATAATAACTTGTTCCCGATGGACAAACAATGAATTTACGGACTTACAACGATGAAATTCAGAGCTTGATTCCTCACGGTGGATATTGTTTTAGGGCAAAACTACTCTTTGTCAAAACTGAGAAACGCACAAGAAGTGTTTTTATAAATTTCACACATATATATATATATTAATTTTAAGAAACAAGCGCTTTAAAATTTCACTCTAAAATTTATATAAGACTTATATAACTATAAAACTTATTTATATAAGACTTCAAGAACTGTTTATAAAGTTTTGCAATTTGTAATCCATCAACGGATGTATGGACATTTTTTGCACGAGTGGTTCAATATCGCAACCTGATCAAAATATCAGGTGAAGAGAAGAAGAAATTATTAACATTTTATTTATAGTTTTTAAAGTATGTATTCGGTGCAAAAAGTTTATAATTGTTGTTGCAATATTCGTGGGTACTTTTTACTATTTGTTTGGAGTCATGATGCTTAAGAGAACTTTTATATTTTATCTAAAATGTGATTTTCAGTGTTTTTATTTTGAAATTATTTCTACTAGTGGGAAATAATTGAAATGAAATTACACATGCCTCTGTTTTTTATTCATGCATTACTTGTGATACTTGTAGTGTTTAATAATATAGTTATTCTAAAATTTTAATAAGAAGGCACAAGTGTAAATCAATAGATGAAATTCTATGAAATCTTGTCTATATTGTTTGTTTGGAAAGGTATTTTTCATGTTTTTTTTTACTAGAACATTTATACTAAAATATTTTTATAATGCAAGATGTAGGTGTTTTTTTTGTGTGCTAAACATTCTGCACTGTAATTGTTAAAAGAAAGAAAGGCCCGACACCACAGAGGACTACTTTTTCGTTTTGAAACTCACTTTATGTGAACGTTTCCTTACAATACCTTATCGAGTTAATATAAGTTTTATATGCGAATTAAAACTGTTGTGTTAACGTTGACAAAATATAATGTTATGTGCAGCATACGTTTGTTTTCAAAAGCACATTTTCGAAACCGGATATTCAATCTTTGCAGATGTCTATATAAAATAACAAGTTTGTGGATAATAATTCATACTAACGGCAAGTTTAATTCACACAAAAAAAAAAGATTTAAGTTTGTGTATATTTTATCAAAACATTATTTCGTTTTTTCTGGTTAAAACTAACTCAAAACAAATTATTAAAAAAAAACATGAATTTAAACAAAGATGTAAAGTTTACATTGGTGTTTTTCTGTAGAGTTAATGTTTCCTTAAAAGTCAAAAAGGTTAGATATTGCTTGAATATTTTACAATATTTTGTAAAAAATAACAATATAAAGAATGCAGTTATCATATTTAATTTATCATAGCTGACAAAATTCTATTGAAGCTTTTCTATTGAATTTTCTATTGAAAATTCTATGCGTTCAGAAAAGTTTTAATTTCACAATAATTCAGACCGTAGGAAGAACCGCAGTGATTGGTTATCTATTACAAAAATTGTTGAAACTGTATATCTATACGATTTTGTTTGTTTGTTTGAATTTCGCGCAAAGCTACACTAGGGCTATCTGCGCTAGCCGTCCCTACTTTAGCAGTGTAAGACTAGAGGGAAGGCAGCTAGTCATCACCACCCATAGCCAACTCGTGGGTTTCTTTGTTACCAACGAATAGTGGATTGACTATAATATTATAACGCCACCACGGCTGAAAGGACGAGCATGTTTGTTGCGACGGGGATTCGAATCCGTGATCCTCAGAATACGAGTCGAACGTCTTAATTCAACTGGCCATGCCGGTGTAACGATTTTAAATTACCCCTCGGTAACATGAAATCGTTTTCAGAGTACCGGGGGAGTAACATGAAATCGATTTTAAATTACCCCCTTGATTTTAAATTACTCCCTCTTCTAACGCCAAAATGACAAACATAGTGATTGCTTTTAATATTTGCAGTGCGTGCCGAGTACGTATCTAAGTACATGATAACAGGCAAAAGGCAAAATAAAAACAGACGGGGTTTACATAAAATAAAGAGTTCATATGTGAAGTATTCGGGGGGGGGGAGGTGACAATACGTTTTTTTCCAAATAAATAACAAAGTCTTTTTTGTAAACAGCGATTTTATTTGGTCAAATCTGACAATGACACTTTTTACACCATTGAACACTCTTTGTTCCTTTCAACGTCGATATATACTCTTCAAAAAAAGAAACGCAAAAGGGATATTTTTGTTATTTTAAAGAGAAATTTGTGTAATAACGTTACAAGCTTAGAGTATGTGATGTTACACGTGTTAAGGCACTGATTGTCAGACCAAAATGACAGTAAAAGTTGTGCACTTTGAAAACGGAGGAAAACATCGGATCTTTCGCCAAAACGCATTCGTGTCCAATAAATTTGTTTGAGAGATCTGCATGTTCTGCAAGTGCAACATGTGCAAAATCCCTATAAAAGTGACGGGTTCTCGGTTTCCATAGCTCAGTGTTAAGCCACCGACACGCAATACAGTTACGCCAAGATTGACTGAAGCACAACGCAACAACGCCATTGGTCGCTTGGAAGCAGGCGAATCTCGATCAGATGTTGCCAGAGCTGTGAATGTCCACCCAAGCACCATCACAAGGCTATGGAATCGTCACCAACAACATGGATCAACTCGTGACCGTCCACGATCTGGCAGACCACGTGTGACCACGCCCACACAAGATCGCTACATCCGGTTACGTCACCTTCGGGATAAGACCACCACTGCGATGTATACTGCCTCAACCATACCAGGGCTGCGTAGGATTTCCGATCAGACCGTACGCAACCGTCGACGAGATTCTTAGGCCCCATGTGCAACCCATCATGGTGAACGTCAACGACGTTTTTCAACATGACAACGCCCGTCCTCACACAGCCCGACTCACCACTGTCTTCTTGAGACACCACAACATCAACGTTCTTCCCTGGCCCTCCAGATCACCAGATTTGAACCCCATCGAACATCTTTGGGACGAGTTGGACCGACGTCTGCGACGGCGACAATCTGACCCGCAGACTCTACCTCAGCTTGCAGCAGCTTTGCAGGCTGAGTGGACAGCCATTTCACAGGATGTGATTCGTCATCTGATCGCTTCCATGGGCAGGAGATGTCAAACAGTTATTGATGCTCACGGGGGGCATACTCGTTATTGACGTTGAGTGACGTTAAACTTCAACTAGTGAGCGTGGACTTCGCGTTTGCAGACTTTGGATGTTCAGCAGTGAATGTGCAAAGTTTCACACATGTCATACAGAACTACCCGGAATAAACTTGTTAACAATATGTCTCAAATTTTGCCTTTTGTGTTTCTTTTTTTGAAGAGTATATATACAATCGATCAGTTTGTTTGTTTGGAATTTCGCACAAAGCTACTCGAGGGCTATCTGTGCTAGCCGTCCCTAATTTAGCAGTGTAAGACTAGAGGGAAGGCAGCTAGTCATCACCACCCACCGCCAACTCTTGTGCTACTCTTTTACCAACGAAAAGTGGGATTGACCGTCACATTATACGCCCCCACGGCTGGGAGGGCGAGCATGTTTAGCGCGACGCGGGCGCGAACCCGCGACCCTCGGATTACGAGTCGCACGCCTTACGCGCTTGGCCATGCCGGGCCTACAATCGATCAGAAAACATCACCTGCGTCCGCTCGCGGTCAAAAATAATTATTACTTCCGGTAAATATATTTTTTTTATTAAAATTGATGATTTATATAACATAAAAGGTATTTTAAGGGCTCGTCCTCGCCAGACCACGAGGTCTACATACTGTCTTGATTCAATATATTGTAATTTATACATATTAATTTTTTTATATTTCTTTATGCGCACTGAACTAAAAATGAGTGATTGATAGCATGAGATACAGAACATGATAAATATTTGATTTTTTATATTATTATTAATGTGTTAATTTCATTTACACACACTGAGTGCGATTAAAACGTCTAGCATCTTAACAAACCGTTAAAACGAGTCTATCGGGAAGGGGGTAGTTTGAAATAAAGGGGGGTAAGATGAAATCGATTTCAGACTACCCCCGGGTGTAACCTGAAATCGATTTTGTCCTACCCCCCGGTAATATGAAAACGAATTCAAATTACCGGGTGTAACATTTACAGGGGGTCGTTTGAAATCGTTACACCGGGCCTGTATCTAAAGGAACAAGTTTAAACTTTATGTGTAACAATTCACTATAAACTCTCAGCTAAATTTATAACAAAAGAAAATTTAAATATTCGTTGGCATCAAACAATTAGATAAAATCGAAATGAACAGTCTGTTTATATAATGTCTTCAGTAAGTCATGCTTTATTTTGGATTTTACTTATATTCGTGTTGTGGGACTGACAGTGGGACAGACGAGATCTTAATAACATTCATTTCATATATAATGCTGAAATTTTGTATATGGGCATATGTGTTCCCAAGTATCAACTGTTGGTTTGCAAAAAACGAAAATATAACTCAATCATGCAAACAGAAAATGGTATCTTAAATAATTATATATAATCAATGTAAGTGTGTGTGTGTTTCTGTTTAGTGAAAAATAAGAATTTATTCACACATACAAAACGTACAGATGTGTGTGTTATACCAAAATGGTAAAGAGTAGACTTATAACGATTAAATAACATTAAGCATCAACTTGTGATTCTCTCAAAGTTAAAAAAAGAGAGTGTTGGTCGTAAAACAAGCACATAAATATCGGTTAGTAATTCTGTGAGATATAAAATGAGTATTGCGTGAAGAATAATATAAAAGTTTTGACTTGTGGCTCAGCATGGCACCCGATTCGTAATCTGAGGGTCATGGGTTCGCATCCCCGTCATACCAAACACGCTTGCCTTTTCAGCTGTGGGGGCGTTATAATGTTACGGTCAATCCCACTATTTGTTGGTAAAAGAGTAGCCCAAGAGTTGGAGGTGTGTGGTGATGATTAGTTGCCTTCACTCTAGTCTTACACTGCTAAATTAGGGAAGGCTAGCGCAGATAGCCCTCGTGTAGCTTTGCGCGGAATTTAAAAAACCAAAAACAAACAAGTTTTGACTTGAGGTTCCATGAGAGTTAAAAAGGCTGTTGGCTACAAAAGCAACAAGTTACGAAAACGCTACCTCCTAAAATCCAACCATCAACTAAATATACACAAAACCCTCAACTAAATATATCCATACATTTAAAGAGTTATGTGGTCTCATGATTGTTTAGCTAATCCTCTTTTGAGAAGCTTAGATTCTTATTTTTTAAATATATTATTGTAGCACCAACATACGTATACATGCAGACTTAACGTATCTTATACTTTAGCTATGTGGGGAAGTAAAGCCTGAGGTATCAGGTGCAGTTAAAACACAACGTTTTCTTGTTATTTAGGTCGAAAATGCCCGAAGTCAAAGTAAGAATCAAGAGATGGACAATGGCAAAACTTGTAGACAGTTTGACCTAAAATGTTAGCAACGTTTGGTCAGATGCTGGCTTTTAATAGAAATCTGTTATCATGTGAAGGAATTAAAAAGTTATTTCCAGCTTCTTTGGGAGCTTGTATCGTACATTTTATTTCAAACAGTTGTAACCGAAGAAATGTGATAGAACATGTGGGAATAAATTATAGAGTTTTCCATTCCTACTCATAGAAAATACAATAAGAACGATACTTCACTAATGAAATTTAAAATAAAATTATCGAGGTAAATAACAAAGTTAATAGATATAATTCTCGCAGTAGTTCATGTGATATTTCGCTTTTTTGAAATGTGAGTATATCAAACCTTAAATATTTTCGAAAAAGTTATTGAGACGAAGCCTCATTTTATTACAAACAGTTTATGTTAATTTACATTAAAAACCTTTCAGTTGTTATTCCAGCTAACAATGTATGTAAGTCCTAATTTTTTTACAATTTGATCATAAATTTAACAAGTGGACTTACTTGCTTATCTAGTGAACGTTTCATATGTGAATAGCTTTGTTTGCTCGTTTTAGGTCAAAGCCGTATTTAGCATTGTAAATCCATAAACTCATCGCTGTCCCATTTAGCAATATTTATTCGTCATTAAATTATATCGTAAACGATAAAGAAAAAGTGGCTCATGAGAACTGTGTTAAGCATACACTATCTTAGGATTGCTTCACTTAATACCTAATTAAATGTTGTACTGCTTTAGTGTCATTACCATTATTTTTAATTAAATGTCAAGTATTAATTAACTACTAGAAAACATTAAATTTCGTTGTGCATATTCCGCTTCAGATTAATTTAGCTTGTATTACTGGGATAACCAAATTATTAAACTATTGGAAAATATATATATAATTACCTAAATTAACGTTGAATATTTATTGTGTGATGTACCTACTATTGTATTTTTCAATTTGTCCTTGATCAATATTACTGATAAGGGGTGGAATTCTTCGAAACTGGTAAAATCCAATGTCGGTTGATAAATCGAATGTCAGAATGGGCTTCACATTGCCTAACATAGAAATAATTTTCCTATTTCTTGGAATGTGTAGGCTGTTCTTGTTGATTTAGTCTACAGTAAAATGAAACAATTCTAATTCTAAAATCTCCTATGTTAGACATAATTATTTTGCAATTACTGGACATGTTAAAAGAATCAGCTAATTTTTACTCAGGATATAAGTATCTATTGCTGTTAACAGCATTATTAGTACACTTATTTAATTCGTCACAATTTTGGTTATTAGTACTTGAAATTTATATATTGGCGCTTCCTTAACAATGACTAAACATAAAGCAACATTTTTTTGGCCTCAGGTAAAGCTATTTAACATCAAAAGATAATAAATGTTCATATATACTCTTCAAAAAAAGAAACGCAAAAGGAATATTTTTTTTATTTTAAAGAGAAATATATGTAATAACGTTACAAGCTCAGAGTATGTGATGTTACACGTGTTAAGGCACTGATTGTCTGACCAAAATGATAATAAAAGTTGTGCACTTTGAAAACGGAGGAAAACATCGGATCTTTCGCCAAAACGCATTCGTGTCCAATAAATTTGTTTGAGAGATCTGCATGTTCTGCAAGTGCAACATGTGCAGAATCCCTATAAAAATGACGGGTTCTCGGTTTCCATAGCTCAGTGTTAAGCCACCGACACGCAATACAGTTACGCCAAGACTGACTGAAGCACAACGCAACAACGCCATTGGTCGCTTGGAAGCAGGCGAATCTCGATCAGATGTTGCCAGAGCTGTGAATGTCCACCCAAGCACCATCACAAGGCTATGGAATCGTCACCAACAACATGGATCAACTCGTGACCGTCCACGATCTGGCAGACCTCGTGTGACCACGCCCACACAAGATCGCTACATCCGGTTACGTCACCTTCGGGATAGGACCACCACTGCGACGTATACTGCCTCGACCATACCAGAGCTGCGTAGGATTTCCGATCAGACCGTACGCAACCGTCGACGAGATTCTTAGGCCCCATGTGCAACCCATCATGGTGAACGTCAACGACGTTTTTCAACATGACAACGCCCGTCCTCACACAGCCCGACTCACCACTGTCTTCTTGAGACACCACAATATCAACGTTCTTCCCTGGTCCTCCAGATCACCAGATTTAAACCCCATCGAACATCTTTGGGACGAGTTGGACCGACGTCTGCGACGGCGACAATCTGACCCGCAGACTCTACCTCAGCTTGCAGTAGCTTTGCAGGCTGAGTGGACAGCCATTTCACAGGATGTGATTCGTCATCTGATCGCTTCCATGGGCAGGAGATATCAAGCAGTTATTGATACTCACGGGGGGCATACTCGTGATTGACTTTGAGAGACGTTACACTTCAACTAGTGAGCGTGGACTTCGCCTTTGCAGACATTGGATGTTCAGCAGTGAATGTGCAAAGTTTCACACATGTCATACAGAACTACCCGGAATAAACTTGTTATCAATTTGTCTCAAATTTTGCCTTTTGCGTTTCTTTTTTTGAAGAATGTATAATGTAGAACAAATAATTTTTAATTCAAGTTTTCTTCAAGATAAATACTCACTCAAACCTCGATTATTTTCTCCGAATTTTGTTGCTGATAATAGAAGAAAGATGACGGTTGCTACAAAACTTTAAATATAAAATAATTTTACAATAACCTTCGTAATATTTATAGTGTGACTTTATATAAAATATAAACTGCTTCTACTTTACTTTTAGTGCAACAGTGGTTTATATAACAACTTATTTGTAAAGATTTAGAATAATTATGTGTACAAATCTTAAAGAGTTTAAACATATAATGTGCACAATTGTATGTAGAGATAATAAAAATCAAGAAGTAATATTTCACAAAAATGTAATACAGTATCGCAAATAACTCTGTACGATCATTTTACACATTTTCCAAACTCGAGTTTAATTTATTTTTTTTACTTCTTGATGACGAGAAACCCACTTGAAATAACCTCTTTGTTAACCTGAAGATGACCTAGGATGGTATAAACGTTGTTCTCTCCTTATCAATAAAAGTGTTAATACTCATACCAGCGGTTCTGAGATACATTTTTATCTTCTTTACGTTATTGCGTTTTTCCATGTTTGTATCACACACGTATTCTTCGTGAAATATGTTGTGAGATTAATTGTTTGTTTGTTTTTGAATTTCACGCAAAGCTACACGAGGGCTATTTGCGCTACCTGTCCCTAATTTAGCAGTGGGAAGGCAGCTAGTCATCACCACAAACCGCAAACTCTTGGGCTACTCTTTTACCAACGAATGATGAAATTGACCGTCACATTATAACGTCCCCACGCCTGAAAGAACGAGCATGTTTGGTGTAACGAGGATTCGAACCCATATCCCTAAGATTACGAATCGCGTGCCTTAACCACATTGCCATGTCGAGCTTGTTGGATTAAACATATTTTGTATGATATTAACGATATTACATTATAATAACACACTTTCTTGCTTGTTTGATTTCTTAGCCATTTTTCTTGCTTCAAATAGGAATTAGCAATGACATTTCTACAACTAAAACTCGTCAAATGTTTCTCGTTAGTTTATTTTAACAACTACATATAAAAGTTAATAACATAAAGAAATAAATAGAACAAATATAAAATAAGCTGAATGAGAAAATATACAACGTGATGGGATTTATAAGTGGTACGAGTAAAATACCTTACTTTAGAAATGATCCTTTATGTGGGTGTCTATGTTAGCATCCACCACTCGGAATTAGCTGGTTCGATTACTGTAAATTCTGTATGGTAACTGGAAACTGTTGGACAGTGTATATGGGCTGTTTTGTTTTGTAATTTTTGTGAGAGAAGGGGAATGACAAAGCCCTTGATGTAAGGCACATTTCTACGATTTTATGGACTTTCGGCTTCCATCACCCAAATATGGCTGAATCGATTAAAGATATTTTGGTATAGTAACCGGAAATTGCCCGATAATGCACAAAGGATATCTTGTTAAAGAAGAGAAATGAAAAAGACCCTGAAATATTGCACAATACAGCCTTTGGTTTTTAATTTAAAGACACAAATACTCAGTCAGATAAATGAGTCAGTTATTACTTTTTACAAAGCAGAATACGCAATCAGTATCTAAGAGGTTATTAGGGATTTAATAACAAAATAAATAAGGAAGGGGGATATTGTCCTTTACGAAATTTTACTTTCTTAACTTGAGTAAAAAAAAGATAACTGACTGAAAGAGTTGAAGAAAAATGTTGAAATTAAGTCATAAAACAAACAAATATATTTTTTAAGTAGTTAACTAGTAAACAGAAAATGAAAGTCGAGATTAATATAAAGCAAAATTAATGTTAAAGGATTGTTGAACTCATTTACGACTACACAGAATTTAATGCGAAAAATATTTAGCAGAAATTAAATAACATTCATAGGGTTTCTTAATACATTACTTCATATTTTATTTGTTGTTGCATCCTTTATTAATTACCTTTAGTTTGTTTAATAAATATTTCGTTTGACGTTTTATTTTTTAGTTATTATATGATAGTGTTATACTTAGTCACTCAAACAGTAATTAAAATTGCAGACTTATGTTGTAATTTTTTTATTGATTTCCTATCACAGACAATATTAGCCGGTGTATGAAGAGTTTGCTAATTAATTATGGTTCAAAACAGCAGATTACAATTTTAAAATTATATTAGTAAATTAGTTTATACGGCCCAGCTTAGTCAGATGGTCAAGGCATTCATCTGGTTCGAGTCCCCGTCACACCAAACATGTTCGCCTTTTCAACTGTGAGGGTATTATAATGTGACGGTCAATCCCCCGATGCGTTGGTAAAGGAGTAGCCCAAGAGTTAACGGTGGGTGGTGATGACTGGCTGCCTTCTCTCTAGTCTTACAGTACTAAATTAGGGACGAATATCCCTCGAGTAGCGTTGGGCGAGATTCAAAACAAACCAAAACCAGTTTACAAGATTTGGCTGATGTTAAGATAAAACAGGCAACTTATTAGTGAATGACTTCTATCGTTTTACTCGTTAATGAAACAGTACTATTGTTTAAGATTAATAGATGTTAGTTAGCGTTGATACATGTTTGAGTAAATGAAGATTACATGCATAAAATTATATGATTTTATTTTCACCAACAAAAATTTTCCCTAGATCCTGGTTCGGATCTTGACGCTCCTTGTGTATCTTTATTTACAGAAAGCGTATACTTGCGATATATTGTAGACATGTACCTTTGATATATGTTTAAAATATGTTTTTAATTACGTAGAATCCTCATCAACTAATACTCTTAATCGATCAAAATATTTATGTTGTTAATAAAGGTATCTTTGAATATCTGTTGTATTTTTTAACAAGAAATATTTTATTTTACTTATGATTTTGAGGGGTTTCCCCGTTATTTATAAAATTTGATTTAAATAATATATGACGGAACGAAATTGACATTGCTAAACAACTATGCGAGAAAATTTTCTGTTCGTGATTTTATTTTCGTTCGAGTCTAAAAAAATTACCTTTTTCAAGATGAAGCTTGTAGCTTATTTTGGGAATGTATGTATATTTATCGATTATTTAAAGCTTTAAGATGGATTTATCCCTAAGTTTTATGCATCATTTAGCATACTTAATATACTACCCGTTAAAATATATTTGCATTTAACAGTTATTACACATATTACTGGCTCCAAACGTATAGAAAGATATACACACATTTATCAGTTATTAAACAGACTACACGTCCCTAATTACATATGTTTTGTAACAACACCATATCACTTCTCTAACTGGTTATATTTGTTCAAAGATAAGTATTACTGATTGAATGTTCAATAATTTAGTGTGGATTTTCATACATATCTTGAAATAATTATGATATTTCATATTTTGTTATTAGGTTCGATTTGATCTACTAGTTTTCAGGTACTGTGAGCATATCTGTAGTTTGATACAAAATAAATGACACACAACTAAGAAGCATTAAGAGCATCAGCTAGATCTAACTAATGCAATTATTTTAAAACACAAAAGACGAATCCAATTTTGACAACAAATTTTAAGTGGTATTATATGCGCAACATTATATAAATATCTAACAATCTCTCCTTTTTGATTTCTTTCGAACGTGCCTGTCAATGGGAAAAAACCCATTCATTGGGCTCACCAACAAGTGTCATTAGTAATATAACTTGAAATTTTCGTAATTGATTAACGATTTATATATTCCGCGAGATTATTCACCAGCTGCCTGACGTTTAAAAATAATATTTCCCTAGTGGAAACTTCAATTTACTTTCTTTTTTTCCTGTCAACAGCACTTGAAGAACTTAAACTAACACAGTCTTATAGTTATTTAAATCTTGTTACTCATTGCAGGTGCCCTTGGTGGGTTCAGCAGATAGCCCAATGTGGCTTTGCTATAAGAAAAACACTCATTGCAGGTGTGAAATTTTTAATACAGATTTGTAAAACTGTCCACTTATTTTGTCACCTAAGGTTTGAAGAAACTTACTATATTTGCCTTCAAGTTAATTTTAAACCTCAAATTGAGTCACTTTTTATTCTAATAATAAATATTCTGAGTATTCAAAATACATTGTAAAGCGGTAACATAAATTTGTTAGGTAAATTAATGGCATAACTTATTCTTATTACCTGTTTTTTTATTTGGGTTCGAATAACTTAATGCACTCAAATCCAATTTGAAAAATCAATTACAGGATCTTGAATACATTAGACTTTTTTTTAAAAAATAATAAGAGCCATATTTAATCCTGTTGAAAAAACAAAACACACGTTTTAAGAAACCTAATTGTTTACTTTTCAATAATGCTCTATTTAAAGCTTTGAGATTATTATATCCCTGCGTCCTATGCATCATTTAGCATACCTAACGTATTCCCCATTAAAAGCGGAACAGAAACTGTAGCTCTCAAAATTACATTTTTAGAACACATTATCTGTAACAACTTTTGTACTGATTTGGAGTATGATTTAGTAGACGTCCTGGACGGCTGGTTTTGCCAGAATTTAACGAGAGTCGACACAAATGAAAAGAAAAACATACAAAGATTGGATGAGCCACACAAAACAGAGGAGGTACAGTTAAGGAAGAGGTAATATGTGGCGAACAATCACCTTCGTGAAGTGCATATCATGGTCATGTTGAAACCAGTTTTCAGAGATAAACAAGCAAAAGTAGAAAATAAATCTAAGAATTACTTCTGAATAAAGCTCTAACAGCTTCAATAGGAGTGCATTGACCCACTGGGCTGAATAACCGGGAAACTGGGTTATTTTTGTGCCGGGAGCAGTTGTTAAATATTGTCAGCAGCACAGTGCTAGTCCGGATCGATGTCCTAGACATTCAAACAGACAAATTCTCCTTGAACTCAAACATTTACAAAAAGGGCATTCATAAGCCTTGGAGGAAAATTGTGCTCAAATACTCGCCGTGCGCAGATAATGGACATGGACTCTCTGAAAGTGTATCCACAAGCCAAAAGCATTAAACTTACATTATTACAATAGATCCTTGTGATAATGCATTACTGAACATATTTGTAGAATATTTTTTAACTATTGATAAAGAATCAGATTTATATTCTTATTTAGAATTCGGTGAAAAATCTATTACGTTATTGTTAAGAATTCTATCGAACGCTTATTGCTGTGTATCAACATACTTTGCTAGTAAAATAAAGTAGATAAGTCTGAAACAAACAGATAGATTGATGCGCTTTTTTGGCATAAAAACTTGTCAGCCATTGTTTTAATAAGTGAAAAACCCAAACGAGTTATACCGACATTTGTAAATAACAAGTACAGTTTCCCGTACAATTATTAATATCTCGAGGAGATTTAAAAATACGATGAGAACTTATTAACAACGTTTTTACAGATATGTTTTAACAAGGGAAAAAGCTTGCAAATTTTACTAAAGTGTATAATTAGAAAGCGCAGTTTCTGGTAAAATGTTTTATATCTAGCGAAGAGTTAGATATACTGTGAATAAATGAACGACGTTTTTAAAAAGTATTTTTTTACACGTGAAAATTCAGAAATGTTTTGTTAAGTTAAACTAGATGTGAATTTGTCAAAAACGTTTTTTTAAACTCATAGTTAAATAACCAGAAGTTTACCGTTAAAATATCTATCCAATACTATCTGTATTATTTCCTCGTCTGTGACATGTATACTTAGAAATTATGGATCATATAAGTTGAGACTAGTGGTATCGGCAAACTTTACATACAAGGTTAGCACTTTAGTAAATGACAAAAAGTAAGTGTTAATCGAAATATAAAGCTTTCTGTATGGTGGCTTAGTTCTAGATAGTGTAGTAATTTGTTCTAAAGTAAAGCCACATTAAGCTATTTAATGTGTCAACAACGAGGATCGAATCCCATATTTTTGCGTTCCAAGCATAAGAGAGATATTTCATGGTCAAATTCGAGGCGAATTTGTATATTGTGAAAACATGAATTACCACAAGAGTAATGCAATAAGAACTTACCACGTTGATTTTATGATTACCAATGTTTTCTGCTCAGTTTGTAACTTGTAAAAACATTCGCCCATGATGAAAGCGAAAATGTTATTATCAATACTTTCCTTGCTGTATTTATGTTTAGTATAATATTCACAATTATGGAAAGAAAAGAACAAAAACTGTGCACAATAGTTGTATGAAGAATGTTACTTACGCTAGTAGAACTTATCGTATTGAAAGTAATTTAAGAACACAATACCAAAATATAAAACGTGTGAGTATAGCTCTTTAATAATGGACTTCAAGGGAAAAGCTTACAAATTTTACTAAGTGTATAATTAGAAAGCGCAGTTTCTGGTAAAATGTTTTATATCTAGCGAAGAGTTAGATATACTGTGAATTAATGAACGACGTTTTTAAAAATTCGTTCAAATATTACTGTGAGTAGTTCTGAGTTACCTGTTATGTGTGTCTTTACTTCATTATCTGCTACGTATGTTTCCTCTTATTCTTGAATATGAAACAACTTTTGTACATGTTAAAACCAATGCGTATATATAGACGTATATGTGTGTGTCTGTGTATAGGCTACGGCGAAGGCGTATATATAGGTGCATATGTTACGGTGAATATACATATTTAGGTGCATATGTAACAGTGAGTGCGTATATTTAAATGTGTGTTATGGTTAATATATGTATATATAGGTGTATATGATATGGTGAATACGTATATTCAGATACGTATGCTACGCTTAATAGGTATCTTAAGTGTACATGTTACGGTGAACGCGCATATTCGGATTCATATGCTACGCTTAATAGGTATGTTAGGTATATATGTTACGATGAATGCGCATATTTAGGTGCACACGTTACTGACAAATGCGTATTTTTAGGTGTGTACATTACAGTGAATGTTTGTATTTAGAAAATGTGCACATTTTCATGCTATTTCACATGTTAACGAGAGGTAGACTTGTAAATTATGTACGTTCAACAATGACTTTGACTATCATGCTTAATATCAGAGGAATTTACATATATTTCACAGTGATATGCGTTCACCGATACATATATGTTAATAAATCATATGGTTTTCTCGTAGACTTAGAACGGAATTTTTGATTATTCAAAATCCTAATTTGTTAAGAATTATTAGAGTTATTTGTGTCTTTAATAAACGTAAGACGTGACTAGGTCATAATAATTAAGATTTGCACAAGTGTGTAGTTAAAACACAATATAAGTGTTTTAACTACAAATGTTCTGTAGCCAACTTGCATAAGCTCAGTGTTTGTTTAATATCGCTTTACTTTTCCTCCCCATTTCGAAATGGTTAGATTACAATTTATTAATTTACGAAATGCTACTGTAACTGTGGGTTGAAAGAAAGTGTTTAATTCTCCGTTCTTTTGTGGGTCGGGAATGATACAGTGTTATTGCACTGAGCAACGGATTGAAGATCCAGTGTTCGAGTCGTGATGTTGTTGTTCCTCTCATTCACCTATGATTGTTTATAAAAGTGTTATCCTTATTAGTTGTCCGAAGAGTCGAATAAAGCTCTTGTGGCGACGTGTACTTCTGACTTTCTTCCTTCTTCTACATACTTTAAAATTAAGGGCTGTAATACCAAAATTCCATTGATCACTGATCTGGCTGTTTACTCCACGTGCACATAAGGTGCTGTTCTGGTTGCAAATTTCAGTTCCAGTTCTATTTACTTGTTCACTTCTGAGGTTAATTCAATAATAGTACCGTATGTCCCAAACACGATTATACACTGTTTGTTAACTCATTACGTTTGTTGAGAATATATCTTCATTAAACCAGATTTTATGCTGAATCACATTAGTGTATGTATTATATGTGTTTTTCGATCAGTAAAAAAAGACAGGAGAAGCAAATTTCAGTAAAAGTAACAAAATCTTTCTTTCTAGATGGATTTGAATTGAAAATTAGTTTTTCAAATGCATTGACAGTTGAACTAAAGGAATTCTGAAACGTTAGACGAATACCTTTTGACAATAGTTAGAGATTTTAAAAAGATGTTTTGAAATGCTTATTTTATCCTAAAAGCCATTGGCTTTTATATCAGTTATACATGTATCAAGTAAAAAGTGATAAAAGAAAACTCTCAGTTATATTTCAGCATCCAAGCGTTTAATAAAATACTTCTTATAGTCATAACTATGAAATTATTTGCTAGCAAGTGTACGTCAGAAACTTTACTTAAGGCGGATGAATTGATACGGGTTCGTATGAAAACATTATATTTCATGGCTATACACACAAGTAGATGAATCCAAAAGCTGGCCAGTTCTTGACTGTGTATACAGACTTAGAAGCCAAGGAAAGTCCTTTTTGAAATCTATATATTTCACTACTAGATATTTAAATATCTGTATCTAAATGTAAGTTTTTGAAAAGTTAGTCTCACCAATAAGACATGAAAAATTATCAAAAGAAATACAAGTTAGAAGAGCGAACGGTGTATCTTCACTGCAATGTGGGTCCTAATTCCAGAGTCACCTCCAATACCCAGGGCACATTTTATATCCCATATAAACGTGTACTCTTGGGACCGTTTTAATTCATGTAGCGTCTTTCATTTAGTTTTGTTGTTTTGTGTGGGCTTATTTTTATTCATTTGTGTACCTACCTACACACACACGCACACACATATATATACACACACAGATAACAATTCCACGATGTAAAATAATTAAAAATTGCCAACACAGTAACTAGGTCAACTTGTTTGTTTTAACATAAAGGTACACAGTAGGCTATTTTCTAGATATACTTTTAACCACCAAAGGAATCGAACTTAGTATTTAAGCGTGGTAAGCTATCGAAGTAACTGATGTTACCGAGAGAAATTAGGTCAACATTTGACTCATGAATACACTGTGTAACTGGGTCACTACACTACACAAAAGATCTAATTTTAAGGAAACATATTTATATATATATATATACATTGTCCGATAGATTTACAAGTGTTGATTAAATGTTTGTTATAGCATTACTCTTATTATTTAAAATTAAGAAATATTGTTGTCCTTATGTAGGAAGTAGTACATTCGAAACATGCATCAGTTTAATATTATCATATAACTTTTTGTTTTATAAGATGTGTTATAAATAAAACCTTGTAAATAGGTTAACTCTCTATAATACGTATACCTAACGGTTTTCTCTAGAAAACCCACGCCAAACTTGTTTAGAGCATGTAATAAGAACAAACTGGTATCCGATTTTTATAAAATCTTGGCGTTCGTTGCTTAAGCAATAACTTATTGAAAGCCTTTCATGATGTGCGACATGCTCTCATTGTTGTTAAAAAGAGGGCAATAAATTATAACGTCCATTTCTCTGAGTATTTCGAGTGTTTGCTTAATCTAATTCTGTGGGCGGTAAAAGACGGAATGTGTTTCTAGAGTTTAATAACGTTTCTGCTGCATATATTAGGTTATTACAACTATCTATATGGCAGCAAGTGAACGCAAAACGTTGATAAAAAGCATTTCAGCAATGATTCTCATTATTGTACTGTTTCGTTTGAATCATGACAACAACAACGATAGTTTCTGATATAAAACCTAATTTTACGTTACACATAATTTATTCTATTGAAAAATCTTTAATACTGATCTGTTGTGAAATTTACGTAATTTTGATGTCTTATATTAAAATATCTTTTAGTTAAAAAAATTATAACTGTATAGAAAATAAATTATTTCTGTACATTAACTTTTTATCACACTTGATCCACTTATTACTCTATCATCTTGTTATGAAATTGTAAAGTAAACAAATCCAATCCTTCATAAAAGTTTCTGGTAAACAGGTCGGGTCTAACGGGTTTTTACTTATATTATCGTTACTCACGCGAAAGAACATCCTATCAGACATGCGCTGTTTATATTGAATCAGATTTTATGACGTAGTGGATGATTCAACCTAATAATTCAGATCGCTTGTTTGAACTTTTAATGATTTAACAAAAGTTAATAAACAAAAGAGGAAGAAAGGGAAAGCAAAACATAGATATTTTGGGTAATTTTGAGATAATGATCTATATTAGATCGACAAGTAAAAGACTACCAGATGAAACTCAATTATTTTAATAATTCTCAAAATGTGACTCATTGTTAAAGGAATAATGGTGTTGGAACAGCGTTCTTTATAATATAAATATATGTACAAAATAGCTAGTCATTCAAGTGTTGCCTCTTGCAATCTGCGAATTTATTTTATATTTCTACTCAATTAACTTATATAATAAAGTTCTTCCTAGTTATTGTAAGTAGAATTGGTTATGATGTAACTGAATGCGACTGGGACGAACAACCACTGATACCTAAGATTTGTGAGCAACGTTTGTTCCATAAAATTTCAGTTATTATCTTTGTTCCATTAAGATGAATCTAAATTCCCTTTTGTTTGAGATTCTAGAACAGGTTTTGTTGTGATAAAGACAGTTTCAACTAGCTTTATTAAACGATATCATGGTATCTAACCATTTTCGTTGAACTGGAAAATGTTCTGTTCTGTGTAACCTATATGCTATATCACCACTTTGTAAGCTACAGTTTTACTAGTATTAGGCGTAAGTTGTAATTCGAGGAAATTATAGAGAATTGGCGTTATTAAGAAATGAGTTTTTAACAACCAATCAACAATCCCTCTCAAGCGGTACTTGTGTCTTATCATAAATCGTCCTGTTATCATAACACACGGTGTAAGACAATTCGTAACAACTTATCTCACTCTCATTACTTTTCACATATTTAAAGAAATGACATTTAAATATACTCTCTAAAAGTACTTTATTTAAAACGTACTTCTCAAAATTCATTTGTTATTTAAACTGTATTGTAGAAATATAGCAACGTACTCACCAGAATTGTAGTATTGGAAGCTTTTAATACTCAGAAAGATTATGGGGAAGCTGTCTATAGCGTGAAAGTAGATATTTTGTTTGTCTCTGATATCAGTATGTCTTTAAAAAAATAGTGTTCTTCGTATGGTGACAAACTTCACATTTTGTTGAAAAATCAGCATTGTATAGTTTTTGTAAAGTAATTTTATTGTTTTTCTCGTTTTTACTTTTCTTTTTCTTTCCAAATAATAATCATTTTATGAAAATAATAGAGTGTGTATTTTCTTAAAGCTAAACCACATCAGTCTATCTGCGGAGACCCCCGAGAAGAATCGAACCCCAAATTTTAACCTTATAAATCCGGAGACATACCGCTGTACTAACGGGGGGAAATTAATAACAGAGAAAAAAAGATAAAACTGACACAGTTGTTACTGAGATTGGTCTGTTGTGAATTTCTGCACTAGTTGTCCCTAATTTACTAGTGTAATATCAGAGGGAAGGCAGCTAGTCATCACCACCCACCGCCAACTCTTGGGCTACTCCTTTACCAACGAATAGTGGGATTGATCATAACTTTATAACACCCCCACGGCTGAATGAGCGAGCATGTTTGGTGTGACAGGGATTCGAACTCGCGACCCTCAGATTGCGAGTCGAATGCTCTAATCACCTGGCCATGGCGGGCCTATAAAGGTTTAGAATGCGATGTATTTTCGGATAATTATATAAAACACTACACTTTTTCAAAAACCGTAAACGTATATAAAATTTCATTCATATTTCTGTAATTAATTTGCTTTGTTAAGTGTGATAAAATACTTAACAGTCATATATTACCTGATGAGCTCGTTTTAATAAATATGTGACTAAATGCTTTAGACGAAGAGTTGACGGTGGGTGATATCACTAGCTACCTTCTCTGTAGTTTATCTTTGGTAGACTAGGGAGGACTAGCGTAAGTAGTCCTTGAGTATTCTCCATCACACCAAATATGCTCGCCCTTTCAGCATTGGGGCCGCGATAACGTGATTGTCAATCCCATTATTCGTTGGTAAAAGAGTAGCCCAAGAGTTGGCTGTGGGTGATGATGACTAGCTGCCTTCCCTCTAGTCTTACACTGCTAAATTAGGGACGGCTAGCGCAGATTGCCCTCGAGTAGCTTTGTGCGAAATTCAAACCAAACCAAACCTTGCATATCTTTGCGCGAAATTCAAAACAAACTAAGCAAATCAACTACAGCTAACAACTGCATGGTACAACTAATATCATTGATGTCAGATATGATAGGATAAAAACAGTTGAAGGACAATTATTTGCAGACATATGTAGTAACTGCTTTTAAGTAGATTACATATTATATTAGTATGACAGATGAAATATCACTGTATTTTGTAAGCGGCCTATAAAGTTTCTTTTCTTTAGTATGAAAATATTTTTTCCTGTTACTTTTCTGCTTGTGTATAGGATTTGTTTAAGTAAATAAGTGTGGCAAAATTCGAAAATCTGGTTTGGCGGAGTGTTAATATCGTTGTAACAGAAAGATAAATAATGGGCCAACATTTTGGTCAAACACAGTCAGTGACCAAGAAGTTCTTTCGACAGCAACGTTAACTACACATTTGAATTACTAAGATTTTGACCATTTTCGTGTATTTGGTGTTGTTACTTACTTGCCCAACCGTATTTTTATCTTCTGCTATATAATCTGTGTCAGCGAAACATAAATATCATATTCTACTGGCCATAACTTATTCTATAATCTATTTCTAGTCTAAGTTGGGGGTCATACAGCGTTAAGTTTTTATTTTGTAACAACAACAGAGATGCGTTTGGAAGATTTAAGGGTGTTTTTAGATTCAGATTGTTAGCGAATAATTCGGTTAGGTCGGTGAAAGCCCGACCTACTTATAGATATAGACCAGGACCCAGAAAGTCTCCTACGAAACTGGTAACGTTCAGAAGAAAGTCTAATTTTGTAACTGTTAGTAACATTACTGTTATGAGCCGATATATATATATATATATATATATATACCAGAAGTTAAAGTTACATAACAGACGCAAATTAGTTGTAAAAATATAGAAGAAATAAAACCAGTACTATGAACTTTGTCTGAAACCTTTAGTATCTAAAGTACAAACAGGGAGCTATTCTTGACTGTCGTTTTATCACTGTTATTCAACTAATGGGAAAACATAACAATGAAGTAAAAGTGTTAATAATGTTATAAATGTTATAACATTTTGAATATGTGAGAATAAAGTAAATTATACGTTTTGAACAGTTTGTTTTGAATTTTGTGCAAAGCTACTCAAGGGTTATCTGCGATGCCGTTTCTGATTTATCTATGATACACTATAGAAAAGGCTGTTAGTCAACTCTTGGGCTACTTCTTTTACCAACGAATGATTGGATTGACCGTCACATTAAAATCTTTCCTAAGAGCGCCTTAACCAGCAGGCCATACCAAGCAAATTTTCAATTCACGGGACTCATGACGTCTTTTTTTGTCACTGAAATTCTTCTAGATATATGTTGCCTTGAATCATGATGAATAGTTTGGAGATTAACAAAATGCACAGTTCAGTTTTGAGGAACGGCATAGCAGTGTGGTTGGTAGTGTTAGCCCTGACTGTGTCTTGATGCTACAGAAATATTTAGAAAATATCTTGTTTGTTGTTCTTTGTCTCGGGGAAGTGGACCTTGCCATTTGCAGGATTTGTGCTCCTTGATCAGTCTTTTGTTGTTGACCTCTAATGTCCATAGGATAGTTCCCTCCATCTGGGACTAGGCCTGGTAGTTAGTATGCGGTACTGTGAATCTGAAGGTCCACGGTTTGTGTCCCATTGCCTCGACAAGTCGCACTTCGCCTTTTAGATGCCGTGAGTGCATTATAAGAATCACGAGCACGTAGCTCAGGAGATGGCGGTATGTGCTGTTGAGTATTTGCCTTCCCATTTATGTATTAGTTCAAAATTGGGACGTCCCAAAGTGTGGTGAAACGATGCATGGAAGTAAAAAGAGGCCGATGGAATTCTGGGAGTCATCGCTTGATCCGCAAAAGTTTATGATTTGAATATTATTAAGGCTTATAAAGGCAACTAAGAAATTCTAATGGCAGCAAAATAACTTAGGCTGAATTGTATGGAATAATACTGGACATTTGGAAAAATATTTTAAAATCATGCATTGATGAACTTATGCTAACATAAAACAAGGTGTACCGCTCTGTTTTAAGAGACCAAGCATAGCCAGGTGGTTAAGGCACTCGACTCGTAATCCGACGGGCGCAGATTCGAATCCCCGTCACACCAAACATGCTCGCCCTTTCAGACGTTGGGGCGTTATAATGTGAAGATCAATCCCACTATTCGTTGTTATAAGAGTAGCCCAAACGTTGTCGGCGGGCGGTGATGACTAGCTGTCTTCTCTCTAGTCTTATACTGCTAAATTAGGGACGGCTAGCGCAGATAGCTCTCTTGTAGCTTTGCGCGAAATTCATACTATACAAACTTTTTTCTATGTTATGTAGTAATTTATTATAATAATTCTAAATTTGCCATTTAGTTGTAGCAATTCATTTTTTTACTCTTATCTGCGCATGTTCTATGCGTTTCCATAAACATTTTCTTTACCATTATACGCGCATAAAATCAAGGTCAGTTGAAGCAGCAGATTAAACTAACCCCCATCACCTTCAGCACATACTGTACAGTAATACTCGTTTTTAGCACAAATATTTTCATTAAAATCTTAAATACTCGCTCTAAGAGAGTACAATAAATTATATATATGTTTCAAAGAGATCGAATTATCAAGGCGAAACGTGCACAGCAACGGATATTGATAAGGTACATTCGCATGTCCTAAACAATAATGAAGCTGAGACACACATTTCAGCGAACAGTGTCATCAAGTCTTTCTATTGGTTTTAGAACTTGCACTGTACCTCTCTGATTTTGAGCTGAATAAATTAGGAAGAAAACAGTTGGTCAACAAAACCAATAGACAACTTTTGGATCACTCTAATCAAATGATCAGCGCACCAACGACCTTAAGTATATCAACGAGATGCAAACCATGAACTTTCGAATTATATTCGAGTACACTAACCATTTAGCCATGTACTTGCAACATGTACTCTACAAATACAGCTAATTTTGTGAAACTGAAAAACTTCTAATTCGTAACTTTCTTAAACACGATTCCGAACATAATTTAACTTGTTAGTCACTTGCAAGTAAAATGCGCCTCAAAGCCAACATTAGATTTTGTAAACTTATTTTAACCACATATTTTAACAACAAAGAGACACGTGAATTTCAACATTTATTAGTAATACTTGTGTACTAAACGAACAGATATTATAATTTTTGTTACATCAGAACCAAAGCACACAGAATAGTTTACAGATTCATAGAATTTCGATTTCAAGCCCTCTTGATGAACTTATGAAACAGCTACAGGCAAAACAGACATAAAATGTTAAAACAACTGTTGCAGTTGCTTAGTCTCTCAACTATATATTGCAAAAGTAAAGTATATGTAGCTATTAGTGATTTATTCACAATTAAGATAGATTCTGAGCTGAATGTGACCTAGTGATCAGCGAAATCATCTATTCATAGCTCGCGCCCCGCAGCCTCCAAAATGGTTTACTTACGATAAGTCCGTGAGCGAACTACAAGAAATACGATCAAGTCCTACAATTCAATAAGATTTGGCGATGGATGGAATTGTCTAGCTGCCTTCCTTTTAAGCTATCATTTCAAAATGAGGGACAGCTATGTGCAAATAAGTTTTGTGTAGCTTTATGTGAGATTATAAAACAAACGAATGTGAAGGAAGATTCTACAAGTAGCAACGTTATATAACAGCTTGAGAATCATTGTCTTGTTTTTACAATTCTTCTGTGATTTACGTAATATTCCGGTCATGGTATTTATTCATATTACGTTAAAAGTTAAAGAACTAGCTTTTGCTATGTACAGGTTATTGTCTATCGATTAACACTAATATTTCTAATGAAAACATCTATGACAGCAAATAAACATGCAGGTGGAAAAAGTTGGTAAGTTACACGATAAATTCCACTTTTTCGACATATGGACTTGACAAAATGCCAAGGCTCTAAAGTAAATGATAAATAATAACAAGTTTTATTTTTTCTTTAAATCTAATATTGGAGCTACTTAGATTGCGGAAGTTTAGTTTATTTGAAACGGTGTGGGTGTTGTATAAAGTATCGCTACAAGAGACAAACGTCGAAAACTGTCTTTTGTAACATGAATGTTTTTGTCTATTTTCACGAAACAGTTTTATATACTAACCACTAATAAACGCCCATTAGATTCGAGATAAAAATGTTTAATTGGTTGCAACTGCAATACAAAAAATTTGAAACATCTATATAAGAATTAATGCTTCAGAAATATTATAGGAAAAAAATACTAACATACAACACAATATAAAAAATGTTTAATTAGAGTTTGGTTGACCGTACACTGAGTCTTAGAAGGAGATCACATGATGACCATTGTTTGTTTATTTTTTAATTTCGTGCAAAACTACACATGGGCTATCTGCGCTAGCCGTCCCTAACTTATCAGTGTAAGACTAGAAGAAAGGCATTTAATCATCACCACCCATTTTCAACTTCTTTACCAATAAATAGTGGGATTGAATTCACTGTAAATTATAATGCCCTCATGGCTGAAAGGGTGAGCACGTTTGGTTGACGAGAATTCAAACCCGCGACCCTCAGATTGCGAGTCGAGCGCCCTAACCACCTGGCCGTGCTGGGCCAACCACTGTTTGACAAATAATCGTCACTCCTAGTGCACTGATATGTGTTATGTCGATTGAACTAATTGTGATGTAGTACAACATCACAAATGATACCCCAGTTTTGCCTGTCAGAGAAATATTCAGGTATAGCTTTTGACATGCATGTGTGATATATATAAAGATATCCCGATTTCTGGTTATTTAGATGTTATTATAAAAAATATAAAACAGCATTACGTCACAATAAAAGATGCCAGGCAGCGGTGTAGGACAGGAACACCTTCGTGACAGAAAAGAGATTATAGGACTGTAAAGAGTTCATTACTGTAATAATTAAACTTTACCAATGAAATTCAAGTATCCTTTCCCGATGTTTCAGAATCAACATTTAATGCAGAATGCAAATAGCTTTTAGTTGATCACCAAGTTTCTGTGGGTTTCAGAACCTTTCAATGAGCAACTGAAAACGTGGAAAGTTCTAAATTAGGTTATGATGAATTTTAACTCCACTGATTCGGTGACTATGTATATACATCGAAGAACTTGCTAAGAACTTGAATAAGTTGTTGTCGCTATGTTCCACAAGATATAACCTGAAACAAAAACATACACGTAGGACTGTAATTCGGCTTTTTGATGCCCCACCTTGGAACTGTCGTTTCCAATACGGAATTTCTTAATTTTTCTTTATGCAATACTTGTGTAACATCATAATAGGAGTTTACCAGCTTAATCGGGTATGTTAAATCTTGCTATTCTGGAAAAAAAATTGGAGATAAAGATTTTCCCAAATTTTTATGGTTTTGGGTATCTCTCTAGCAAAAGTTTTGTTTTTGAAACCAACCTTTTTGGTTGTTTGTTTAAATACACCTGTCATCAAGTATTATAAACAATGGAAAGCGATAGCAAATGAACTTTGGTCACAAACGTTTTGTGACTGAACAAAGGAAGAAACAATTATAAAGATTTATGAAACGTACACATGAGACTGTGTTCAGATCGACCAGTTCCTCTAACAGTAATAAGAATATGATTATTTTCCTTTATATCACATGAATAATATTACAGAAGTATTACATAAAGGCCAACAACCAGCTTTAAATCTATTTATCTTACATGAAAACAGGAAGCAGTGTAAAATGCTTAGAGCGTAAATTCTTGATATTAGACTATCGGAAATATGCACATCTGTCTGATTATATATTACAAATGTAGAAAAAGTCACAAGACAGCTGAACTTGTTTGTTTCTAATCATGTCTACCTCAAAATGTTGAATTTTTACCTCGATAGTCAAGAGCTTTTCCAAAACATTAATTAAATAATCCATTATATGATGTGTTGCCGTCGAATGGAAAGATCGGGTTTTTCAAACTTTTCATAACCTCTTATGTGGAGATGGACTTTTAATAATAATCAATACATAAGTATTAATAGATTAGTGGCCATTAACTGTTAATTAATGTTATTAGAAGACTATGAAACAAGACTGGTAATAACATAAGTCAAAAATAAAAATGTATTTGTGTGTTTTCTTATAGCAAAATCACATGGGGCTATCTGCTGAGTCCACTGAAGGGAATCGAGAACTGACTTTAGCGTTATAAATCCGTAGACTCACCGCTGCACCACCGGGG
This sequence comes from Tachypleus tridentatus, assembly GCF_004210375.1. Taxonomy (NCBI): domain Eukaryota; kingdom Metazoa; phylum Arthropoda; class Merostomata; order Xiphosura; family Limulidae; genus Tachypleus; species Tachypleus tridentatus. The sequence goes on from NC_134825.1 coordinate 131,859,257, forward strand.
AACAAGATAAAAATCAAAGGTAGTATTACTAACAAATGCTAATACATAACATTTATTATATATATATTACGCATTATATATATATATTAAATATTTGTTTGTTTTGCAACATATAAACGCCCTGGATTGAGACTCCCAAGAATAAGCTTTATCGAATACTAGTTCAGAATTACTTATCAGAAGGGGGGCAACAAGTAAGCAACACTCCACTTTCTATGCTACCACATTTAGTTGAAAAGTGTCAATGGTTGTCACGATTGCAACACCCTTACGCCTGAAAATAATGAATGGGTGGAACAGCATAACAAAACTCAAACCTTAGACAGCTAAATTTGTAGACTGACACGCTAACCCTTAAATACGTTCCCGTCCAAAATATAAGTAAGAGTTATAAAAAAACAAACCAGGTATTGAGAAAATAGCAAAACAGAGACACGGCAGGATTAAGACTGTGGAGAACCCGGGACAAATAGTTTATGGAAATGGGGCGCTCACCAAAGGTATATTTTAAAATATTGGCCTTTGTGCATATAAAAACAGTCACCCCCTTTTCAAATAATAGAGTTATTTTCAAACATAAACTTCTTTAGTAAATAAAAGTATTAAATTTCTATGGAAGTGAAAACAAGTTTTTTTTTCAAAAATTTGTTTATTGTTCAAAATATTGAGTTATTAAATATCTATTTTACAGGTTCATGAAAACTATGGCATAGAGTTGATTTTTTAATATTATCAGCAAACAGAAATGTTTTATTTTATTATTATTATTATTTTTAATATTAAGGACCGCTGGAACAAATATATCCCGTGAAATATACTAACCTTAAAGACCACAGGAACAAATTTGTCCTATGAAATATATATATTTTTAAGGACCACAGAAAGAAATATGCCTCATAAAATATTAAGTAAAATACTGAATTTACAAGAAAATTAGTAAAAAATTCATTATTATTACGTCCTATGAACTAGGGAAAGATACTATATTTTTAAAACATTCATGAATAAATCTTGTGGCGGTCAAAGTGTTATTAAGAAAATACGAGGCTGTTGAAGGATAAACGTACATATGTGTCCCATTTTAAAAAATATTTGATAATGTAAAAATTGAGAAATTAAATCTCATATGATATAATATTGTATTATTAGTATATTGTTATATTGTAAATAAAAATAAATTATTCACTTGCATTTTTATCAAAAATCCATTACAAAAATATATTTATATTTACCAAAATATCATAATTCCAATATCTGGAGTAAATATTTACACGCACGTGATATACCTTAGAGGCCATCACGAACCACGTGTAAGAGAATTTTCGACAAAATACTGTCCTTAACAAGGCGATTTTATGAAAGCGATTTGGGAGACAACTATACAAATTTGTCGTTATATTATAACATAACATTTTTATATCAGTATGAGATACGTCTATTTTATATCAAGAATTAATGTTTTCCATATTAATTTTAGATTTTGCCATGTTGTCACCATAGGTGTCTTTTACTTTTTCTTATACTAGTTTACCTCCAAGTTTGTTCTTTCATCCAATTTGATGGTCTACTTCCCACTATTTTTTAATATATAATCTATTTGTGAGTGATTCGAAACAATGGCGCCAGATGTCGTGTGTTAATCCACTTCTCGGAAGATACAATGTCTAACTGAGTTGTATAGTGTAGTGAATATTACATAGACAAATAAGTGCTCAAATAACCCATTTATTAATGTTTTTCCGAAGTGTCTGTAATAATAGTTACAGATAACTCTAAACATGGAAAGGAATCAAACGTTCCTCTAACAGACACTCCCTTGGAAACTTTATCTCGGCCAGTTGTAGATCAGAGTATTTATTCACTGGAGCTGTACGTTTTCATATTTAAAGGTAAGAACTCAAAAAATCATTCATTCTCTGTAATTAATAGACAAATTTGCAGTCTCCTTAGTAAATCCGGCTTTGGGCAAACAGAAATTATGAACATAGATTTCAAATCGCGTCGGTTAGACAAATAACAATACTATCGACAGCCCTTATAAGGGCTCCACAAAAATGTTATAATTACATCAGTATTTAACGTTAAATTGCGCCATCTATAGGCTCATTCTTATACGTCAATAAAGTCTTTTACAACTGAACTAGAGGACTTCGACTGGTATCTTTTTATCTGAAATCGCTAAATGCTATCTTCCTGAAATTCCCCAGTTTTGTGAGTCAGTGTAGACACTACAACCTGTGATTTAAAATAATGTCAAGAAAATTCTGAATACCTATTGATGTTTATTGATTTACATGAAATATAAAACAACAAAAACAAAATTTCTTAATTCTATGACGGCATGACACGGCCAGGTGGTTAAGGCACTCGACTTGTAATCTGAGAATCGCGGATTCGAATTCCCGTCACACCAAACATGTTCGCCTTCTAATCCATGGGGGCGTTATAAATGGTGATGGTCAGTCCTACTATTTGTTGATAAAAGAATAGTCAAGAGGTAGTGATGACTACCTGCCTTCCCTCTAGTCTTACACTAGTAAATTAGGGACGGCTAGCGCAAATAGCCCTCGAGTAGCTTTGCGCGAAATTAAAAACAAACAAACTTAATTCTGTAAGAAATCGTCTTTTCGTAAAATGTTTCATTTGTCAGAGCATTAAATATCAATTATTTCAAATTTAATCAAATTTTAGTTCCAATCTTACAACTGGCAAGATTCTACTGGATATATATTAATTACAAGATGAATTTCTTTGTTTGTTTGTTTGTTTTTGTCCAGACATTCTCTCAAGCAATTAGACGATTTTCCTTTATTAAGAATAAATGTTGGACGAATGGGAAAATCTGTTATATACGAAATATTGGGAAAGAATTCCTAAAGACCTACCGAGGTATCCTGAATAGTACATTTATGTTATTTGATCGCTCTGTAAATAGACTATGTGAGTAGGCGATATTTAAAGACAAGTTAGTATGTTTAATTATTTCATTACATTGAACTTTGTTATTCGAATTTAATTTTTTTATTTGTTTTACGATTTAGTTATTAATTTAACTCAGCCAGAATAAAATTCTAACAAGTCATATACTGTAAATAAAACAGTCAGCAATTTGACTTGTTTCCTATAACAACCAAAACATACAGTAAAAAAATATCGTTATAATGAAGATAGTAAAGATATTGTTGTAGTTTAAAAGTTTAAAGGTTCAATTTCTGTCCTGATTTACATCATTTAACTCCCGCTTTATAGTGGAAATTGAATGATTGCTTAAGTCTTAATTAGAGAAGTATTTCATATCTAAACTATTTCTTGACGTAGATCAATGTTCCGTAGAAGCAAAATCCAAGGTTACTATTAAAGTTAATGCATTAAATGTACCAAATTCAGAGAGTAGAAATCATAACTACATCTATACTGTGAAGAAGCAACACAACTGGTTTTTCATTTCTGCCAAGTGTATCGACAGTTAATCGGTTATACTTTCTCACTTCTGATCCACTTCCTTTGTTTTACGCAGATATCTGCTCATTTTTGGCAAACTTGTACTTGTATTCCTCGTTCTTAAGAGGAAAACAAACGGAAGAATGCAGTTTCCTTAATGTGTTTGTGCATGTCTTTCTTATAACAAAGCCACATCAGGCTATCTCCTGTTTCCACCAAGGGGAATCAAACCCCTGATTTTTAGTGTTGTGAATCCATAGACTTACCGCTATCCAAGTGGGGGACCAGTCTCCTTAAAATAACCTATACAACGTTTAAGGTAAAACACTTAAAGTTCTTTAAAAGAGCTTTAAAAGGCCAATTATTGACTGAGAGTTTACTTTTACTTGTATGCTCTCATCAAGGGTAGAACTAATTGCGAAATTTGCCTCTCAAATAATTAGTCAAACTGTATACATACTTAATTTGTAATAATATTTTCTGTTACTAATTAAGTAAAAATAAATAAAGATGAATTTAGGTGGCGTTAGCTGAAGTATATAGACTTACTTTGCAGCTATTTGTACTTAAACTTGACAAAATGTCTATTTTTATATCAATACAGTTTTCTTTCGCAGTAATCTAACAATTTGGTCTAAAGATGGCTGGTATGAGTATTAAAACTTTAATTAAAATAAAGTACCAGACAACGTTTCGACCTTTTCAGGTCATCTATTGGTAACTCTTTTTGATAACCTGAAGATGACTCAAGAAGGTCGAAACGTTATTTTGTACTTTATTTTAATTAATGTTTTAAATCCATAGCAGCCGTCTTTAGAATACATTCTTACCCCAAGTGGGTTTATAGTCATCATAATTTAACATTTTGATTTTTGTTACTTTTTTGTATATTGTTTGGAAACTTTTTGTAACATTAAGATTTTTCTACTTACTGTTATCAAACTAGATGTCTGAATATAGATATTTTTTGTGTGGTAGAGACCGTCTTTGATGTTATTATATTTTTGCTATTTCATGAGTTTAAACACTCCACATTAACAACAACGACAACAAAAAATTATGCACGACTTCATATCTCGGTTACATTTTTTTTATTTTTACACAACTTCTTATTACGACAGATTATCTAAGCATACATATCATACTCATCCTATTATCATTTTTATAACAAAAATATAATACACAAAGTATTAAATAACATGACAAATCATATACGTGAACAAGAACATGATTATATGGGGTAAGACTTGTTACATACGGTTTATAAAATATGAACTGTTTATGAAAAAATAATGAAAACAGTTCACTAATATTACATCTTTTGTTTAGAATCTTCAGCTGTTGACAAAATGTAAGATATTTCTTTAACATCCTAGTTACCTGTACAGCACTGAATTATTTTCTTTTTATCTTTTACTAAACCCATGAGCCTCTCAGTAACTCGTTGGTAAGTGTATGTGTGTGTGTGTTTTCTTATAGCGAAGCCATATCGAGCTATCAGCTGATCCCACCGAGGGGAATCAAACCCCTGATTTTAGCTGTACCAGCGGGGGCTTGCTCGGTAAAGTCTGCAGGCTTATGAGATTAAAAATTGGGTTTAGATACCAGTGATGAGCAGAAAAGAGTTAATACGAAGCTTTGTATTTAACAACAACCAAATCAAATTAAATCAATGCTCAATCCTCACAGTCCTCGAATTTTAAGTATCTTCGCTTCGTTCTCACAGTATTTTTAGTGAACATCGAGATCAGTGTAAATTTCTTGATAATAAAATTATTTACTTTAATTTCATGAAATTATGAATATACTATTTTCAAATCATGATTTTGGATATAAACAGGTAAAGTATTTATTGCATAGAGGAAAAGTACTTGGCTGATTGAAAATATGTGTAAAATACATAAACACAAACATAGCTTCTTTTGTAACTTCCATGGAGTATTGTACTGATTAAAGCTAAGGAAATTAATGTTTTTCCTCTGACTCGATAATCTGATTAAAGCTAAGGAAATTAATGTTGCTTTTCTGAATCGATAATCTGATTTAAGTTAAGGAAACTGATGTTTCTTTTCCGACTTGATAATCTGGTTAAAGCTAAGAAAACTAATGTTTCTTCCCTGACTCAATAATCTGATTAAAGCTAAGGAAACTAATGTTTCTTCTCTCACTCGATCATGAAGGAGAGAGAACATAGATATCTCACTGCTCAAACTTGCTTTAAAACAAATAAACAAAATTGCCAACAATAAACTTACTATGAGCTTGTACAAGCTGAAACTAACTCAAAGCTTACCAAAAGTTGAAAGTCATTATCAAATGACAAGCTTTGTATAGACAAACTGACTAAAATGATACACCATGTTTTACATAGTGAACTACACTATAACGATGTTTTCTACAGCCCTTCACAATACATTTATTTTTGGAGTGATATTGTTTGTTATTAAGCACAAAGCGACACAGAGAGCTATCTCTGCTCTGCTAATTACGGGTATCGAAACCACTGGGGGAGGCATTTTCTTGGAGTGAAAAGGCTTGACAAAAGTATCAGAAATGAATCGTGTTTTTAAAAAGTGACAATGATATCTTATTTCTCGAAATGCCATTTCACATTCTGAATTTTCAGTGCTTATACATTTCAGAAACAATTTCAAGTACATAAAGACAGTCCAGATAAAAAAAAGATAAATATAACGCTCTAAAACATATAACAAGTTAATAATATAATATAGTTATTTTTATTATCAGGTTTATTATAAGCTCATCTCAGAGAATAAACGTTGGCAAATTCATGTCAAATGATTTTGATTCCAACTATCATCAATAATCAGGTTCGTGAGAAGGTATTTTATTCTGGACATCATGACACTAGAGGTTCTATAAGGTAACTATTATTCTCCAGCATCTGTTATGTCCAAGAATGAGCTGATTTCCTCTCTTCCTGAAAATATTAAAATTTACTCAGTTAGTCTGTACAAAAGTATAGAATACGGTGTAAATTTTCTTTTAAAATTTATTTTACGTCTCTATAGTAGTTTTGAAACATAAGGTTCCGCTTTAGCAATATCTTTAAATATTTATGTACACATGTATGTATGTATACACACACAGAGATATATGTAATAAAAACTATATCTAAGCCAGTGGTACCCAAAATTATTTAGTCTGAGGCTTTTTTGATTAGAATAAAAAGTTTGAGGCCCTCCAACGCATAAAAATGCCTTAAAATGTTATTTATCAATTTCAAACAAATAATTACTAATGAACTTTAATGATAACTATGAAGTATTTATTTTATTAAATCGTATGTTTGTAAGTAATGTGGCCTTTTCTTATCAATTGATATGATTATAATTAGATCATTAGGTATTTATTATGTTTGGGTTAAATCTGCAGAGTATGGGCTGATGACATAAGCAATTAAATACACAATTTTATGTAAGGTTGTCTTATTTTGTTTTAAAATGTGAAGTAATCCTGTAATTTAATCAATTCAACATAATGCTTTTAGGCTTACTGTTTATTTAGAATTCAAATTAGGTAAGCATTTTTGTTTTTGGCTCATTTTTTGGCAACCCACCAAGAAAAACTTAACGATCTCCAGGAAAGTCGTGGCTCCCATTTTGGAAAACACTGATCTAAGTAGTTAAATTAAGAAAACGTTATGATATTATTTTAAATATTTTTAATAAAAAGAACATTTTTACAATATATGTTTCTCTCCTTGCAGTAATGTTCCATAATTCTAAGTATTGCAAATAATAATGTTCATCTATTCTACATATTATAAATAATAATGTTCTAAGTCTTGCAAATAATAATGTTCATCTATTCTACATATTATAAGTAATAATGTTCTAAGTATTGTAAATTCACAATTATTCACATTTTGTACAAGTTGAACAAATTATAACATTTGCTGCTAATGTCGAAATACTTATACAAAAACTAATGTCGATAGATTTGATAAACAAACATAAAATAAATTTATATAATATAAATATAAGACAAATATAAAACCATATTGTATAAATATCAACAAGCAATAGTTAAACTATCTTACTAAAAATTTTGGAAAAGAAGTTAGATTTTTTTATGTACAAGAAACTCTTGGCATTACTTTGAAGCGTGTATTAACATAATGTGTTAGGGGTGCCAAGTCTATTCCAGTCGTCATTAGAGTTGGAGTTTTTCAGAGTGGTGTGATTAGCACAAGAAAAAAGTGCTGTCACGATGATTAAAAAGTGCATGCTTGATGGTCAGTTCAATTTAGTAAACGAGTCAATAGTGCCAGTGAAAAACATCGAAAGGTGCCAACAAACTACAAAATGCCAAGGGGTGAAGGTTATGTAGGGGAAGAGAAAGTTAAAGTCCTACAAAACATTGGATGCAGCAGTGAGAACCAGTCTAGTATTAGATGACCATATGATGAACAAAGTACGTAACATGTGCTGACTGATGATAAAGTTTCCCAATAAAGACGGAATTAACAATATATGGCTTAAAATGATTTCCGATAAAGCCTTATCTCACCTATCCCCAGTATATAACCTTCCACTTCAATCAGAATATTATCCCTCAACATAGAAAAACTAATGTTCAACAGGTTACTCAACTTTATAAACTAAACAATATACAAAATTCAAGTAGAAAAAAGAAAAGAGACAATCCATTGATCAGCTGGTTAGATTAATGAAATTTATCTCTCAAGGTTTTAACTAAAAACACATCACAGTAAAACCTTTTTCTAGACTTCAGAAAAGCGTTTGATTCAGTTTGCAACAACGCAGTAAAGTATAAACTTCTTGTAAACCATGACCCTTCCCCACTGTGCGATGGATAGCAATCTTTTTTCTTTTTTTTTTAGACAGAACTGCCACATTTAAAATAAATAATGCCTTATCTTATTATATATTATATTTGTAAATAACATATCGTTCCCACTTTATCACATTTACTCGCGTTTCATTTGGAGAACACCTCTCGATTCTCTTATCGCAAGAGCAAGAGTACAAGAACCACTTAATTAAGTATCTTGTTGGTGCGATAAATGACGTGTAATCCTTAACCTCATAAAATTCCAAGCAATTTATTTTAACACAAAGACAGACAGGTAATGGAAAGAACTTACACAATATTAAACTTAAATTAATAATACTTCAATTTTATTCATAAAGACAGTTAAATTCTTGAGCATGATGCTTAACAAACCTCCATTGTCTGGAACCAAACATATAAACAATACTGTCCTAAGCTATAGTATAAAAAACAATAAATATCAGCTTCGCCAGATAGATAGTGCAAATTGAAAGAATTTACGTATTTTAATATAAAGTTTATAAAAAACGGCCTTTACGCTTCAGAGCTTTACATATGTATGAAAAAGGTTTTTCTATTTCAACCAAAATTTTGACTTTAAGGTTTCCTCAGTTGTGTATGTTAATCCTGAGACAGTCGCAATAGTGAAAAATTGGTTAAAATTAAAATATTTTTTTATATATCTGGAGAGTAAAAGTTGTTTCTAATTTTTTTCAAAAAAGATTCAATAGTTAGCTAATTTTGACAATGCATAAAATTTTTATTAGGTCGTTATTAGAATATGTACGTGCCATATCGTGCAACATGTCAGAAACCTATAGAATAAAATCCAACAGCAACAAAACAGAACAATCCGAATAGCCTGCCGTCTACCTAAATATACACCACAGGTATACTTTAATCAGTCACATGATATGTATTCCGCCTCTCAAAGAACGATTTCATAAATTAGCTTCATGTTTCTATAAAAAAGTCATCCTCCTGGAATAGACAAACAAAAGAATTTTCTAAATACATTAACAGCCAAACCTGCTCAGTGACACCTGCGAAAAACACATTTCTCCAGTGAATCTAAACGTTGACAATATTTAACCAGCTCCTTGTTTATTAAGATATATTACATAAGGATTCGTGCCAAAATATTTTTGTCATTAATCCAACATTTCTCTCCCTAATCTAGTAGCACATTTCGGTCGTTGGACGAGTAGCTTATTCGGCACTCTAATAGTGAAAGTGGGTTTTCTCGCTTTACTCTCGTTTCCACGTTCAGCAAATTTTAGCGTATGGGATTTAAAGATTTCAGCCTTCCTGAAAAGGGTCTTCAGTGAAATGAAATGAACCTCTAAGTCCAAAAGTCTGTTTGTAGCTGGTATTAACAATAAGAATAAAAAGAAAATACCTAATGATTTCATCAGTGTTGTCTAGACCTCTTCGGCGTTCTTCAAAACAGTTTTCCTTACACTATCATTAAATTTCAGCATGCTATCATATCTTAGAAGCTTTTGTAATGTTTGTCTCAAATTGAAATGCAAATTTAGCAGCACCCATAATTGCTAATAATTAACAACTACGACCGGGATGAAGAGAAATAAATATTTCCTTTTTCAAATTTTGGATTTTGAGAAATTTTAAACCGAAATACCTTACACTACTAAAGTGGTTGAATCTTGAGAAAAACACCAAAGGTTTGCTTCTCAACTTGAAGACGACTTGGTGTTCTGATGTATTAGCTTTAGCTTCAGAATAGCAGAAGAAGTAAACGAGCAGCTCTATATAAATTAGAGAATAGTGTGATAAATGGCGGATCAAACTAAATCCTAGAAAAAACTAATATAATAAAATCTTCTAAATGGAACAGAGAAAAAATCTGAAAACTAACCTGAAGTTCTTGGGTCTAAATTATGACGTGATGACAAGGAAATATCATGTTAATGTCCTTGCCTCTACGACATGGTGGAGGACAAATTAGTTAGTTAATCTCTGTAACACATCCTTGGGATTCTCACCCCAAGCAATCATGAAAGTGTAAAAAACTCTAATCAGGCTAGTAGTAAAATCTGCCAGCCCAGTTTGGTTAAATACACAAGAATACTTAATAAATAAGTTATAAAAGTAAAAACAAATTTATTAACTCATCATGTTGATTCCCAAAATATATTTATATGAATATGCGCAGAATACTAACTTTGAAATAGAAACTGGTGGATTTAGCCATCAACTTACTTTAAGAATAACTTGGAGGAAAAGAGCATAATGATAAAACTCCTTCCACTAGACCATCGGAATATAGCATGAGATATGAAAAAAAAACACATTTATTTAGCAGGTATGATTGAAATGAGGACTAATAAATGTTATTCTGGTGGCAAAAGTTTCTCTCTTTGTAAACATTAGAAGGTTTAACTCATATGCGTTTGTCATTCGAAAATAGATGTGACTTGTCCCGAGCATTAGGTGATCCTATCTACTTCTAACATTACGAAATTAAGTGCTCACCAGTATTTAATCAGAGGACACTTCTTGTAAAGGCTAGTTATGTAGTAACATACAAGGGCCAGCATGATATGTTTGTTTATGCTATGTTTGATAGTGCATTTATCAGTTTCTGATGGCTGATACCTAATAGGGACTATCTGAAATATGTTTAATACCAGAGTATCTGATCAAATTCGTATTGTCCATGTGCAGTTTCAGAATATGTTGTATTCAAGATAAATATACCACGTCACGCTTTGCATGTAGAATGGTTCAGGAAGCAACCCAAGCACGCGCTAAAAATATTTCTTTTCAGGGTATTTTTCTAACATGTTTATTTCTTTCATCTCGACGTTGGACAGATAGAATATTCAGTGAAAGTGGGGTTTCTCCCACAACATAATTCCTTTTATTTATTTATCACTTTATCTTTAATTCATTTATTTTTCAGTTGGTCTTGAGATGTGGAATCGTAAGTTTACTTATTTATTTCCTGCAACTTACAGTTTGTAAACAAACACCATGAAAACAAAAATACATTCAGGACGACCACGTATAACAGTTTGGTTGGAAGAAAGGTAAAACTGGGAAAACAAATCTCGCGAGTTGAAAATGAGCGAGATAGAACAACATGATTTTTCAAGAGAAACAAATTCATGAATTGAAAGTGAGATTGTGTACTTACAGAAAAAAAGGCACGAAAAAAGTCAATATTTAAACTGAATGTCTAGATAAATGTGGATATTTTTACATGCGGTTTTTTTTCATTGTTTGTTTTGTTGTTAGGCGAAAACTACACAAACTACCGCTATTTGTGCTGTGCTGACCACAGGTAAACCCGATTTTTAGCGTTATAGCTCTTCAGACTTACAGTTGAGTGAATTAAGGGACTTTTCTTAAGTGTATTTTAGAAAAAAATATTTTCGTGTAGTCACAATGAATTGACACTCAAACATAACCACAAACGTAATGGTCTACATCAATTTCAATATACAGAACTCTTCATAGAGTTTGTCCCCCAGATGCACATTTTATATTTCTGTTATCCATATAGAATATGCTAATAAACAAACAAATAAAAGATAAGTTGTTTTATTCTCTGTACGTAACATCTGAAGACAACTTCTCAACATGAGCAAAAATACCCGTGATTTATCAAGAACTAGTGCAACACTTGTTCTCCACCTTGAAAGTAAAGAGAACAGATTGACACATGAAGAAAACAAAATAAGCTGAAAGATGACAAGAGTTATCTTATTTCAGCTAATGAAAAACCAGACTTCTCTTGTTCTGGCTTTCGAAAGATTAATGAAACTTATTTTAGTTCGAATACCACGTCTGTAAGAAAATCCTTGGAGACGATGTCGTTATTCTTCCGAAAAGTGGTGTCGAATCTATGTCTTTTGTTATAACAGCAACATAAAAAAGGCAGAATGTATAACTGTAAGTATAAAATTCTGAAAACACCAACTTTTATTCTTAAATATTATTTATGCTCAAATAATACAACTATAGGTCCAGTGCTAATCATTATACAACGAATTGTCTTTTTATGATGCATTGAACAACAAACTACTTATGAAAACGGGAAATTTGTAGTTACTTTAACTGAAATTGGTAGCTATCCCATACTTCCTGACTTAGCTTTACTTCTTCTTCCTGTTATTTAGAAATATTAACGGAATAAACTTCCCACCTTCTAACTTAGGGCTCTGGTTCATCATTTCCTTGTTTCTAATCATGATAAAGTATCTTCACTAACCACAATGGTGAGCGTTTCTTTCTGGCTTTCTATCGTGAGGCTGGTAGCTTTTAGGGGCATGCTACTGCTGCTGCTATCCCGTTACAGTATACTGTGCATTACTTCCATGCTTAAAACAGCTTTCAGGTTTACGTGGTTTTCTAAGAGATTCTAAATACTTAGAATATCCAACTTCGTAAGTAACAAGTGTCACAAAATGAATAAATATTAATTGACCTAATAACTCAGCCGTATGAGATGGAGCTGTAATCTTGTCTATCACTACAATAAGTTGAATTGCTTCGCTGAAAACTATTATTACAATTGTGTTGCCGTCTAAACTGCGTTTATTCACGATAAATAACATTAAAGGATTATCACATATCCATCAGTTGATTGTTTTTTATGAGCACTTCTGAAAACGACAACTGAATAAGATATTTTACATTTTTATTTTTCAGCCGTTTCAGAGAGGATGTCATCTTACCTCTTTACTCTTTACTTTTAACTCGGATCTTAATACTTTCCATTTTATGTATTTCAAATGAATGTAACATTATTTTTGTTTGGAATTTAACTCAAAGCTACACAAAGGGCTATATGTGATCTGCCCACCACGGGCATCGAAAACCGGTTTCTAGAGGTGTAAGTCCGTAGACATCCCGCTGTGGCCAAGCGTGTTAAGGCGTGCGACTCGTAATCTGAGGGTCGCGGGTTCGCATCCCCGTCGCGCCAAACATGCTCGCCCTTTCAGCCGTGGGGGGCGTTATAATGTGATGGTTAATCCCACTATTCGTTGGTAAAAGAGTAGCCCACTGCTAAATTAGGGACGGCTAAAGGGCAGACGATGACAAGAGTACTCATTCCGGAACGTTAAGTGGTAATTGGCTCATTGTTAATGTGGTTAAGGAGATTTTACGGTTAGCTATTCATTCTTAAGGTTGATTCTAGATCTTGTATGGCAGATTAATGAAAATGTTAAGATTGGCACTGAAATTTGTGTGATTGATTGATGAAACGGTGCATGTTGATTCTGGAGTTTGTGTGGTAAGTTGTTCATGCTGTTAAACTCGTTTTATGGTCGAGCTTTGTTCTGGTGCTTGTGTGGTACGTTGCTCAAGTTGTTAAGATTAGTTCGGGAACTTGAGTGGTGGGTTGATCTAGTGGTTATGTTTGGTTCTGGTGCTTTTGTGGTAGGCTGCTTATGTTGTTAATGTTGGTAGTGATGTAACTAGTTCAAATTCCAGTGATCCAGTCATATATTTGAGGAGTACTTTCAGCAGTACTTGTCTATCATAATCTTTAGTTTCCATACTGGTCTAAAAAAGAGAAGTGGTGTAAGTTTTGAAGCTCCAGAGACGGTTGATGTCACATGTAGCTGGATATGGTTATTTTGTACGTTACATGATATACTACTGTGTAACTATTTAGTTTCTCCAAATGGCATTTCTGTGTCGTGACTAGAGCAGAAACTAGCTGAAAGTTCTGGTTATTATACTTAATTCGTATGAGTATTAAAATCCCGGCCTGGCATGGCCAAGCGCGTAAGGCGTGCGATTCGTAATCCGAGGGTCGCTGGTTCGCGCCCGCGTCGCGCTAAATATGCTCGCCCTCCCAGCCGTGGGGGTGTATAATGTGACGGTCTATCCCACTATTCGTTGGTAAAAGAGTAGCCCAAGAGTTGGCGGTGGGTGGTGATGACTAGCTGCCTTCCCTCTATTCTTACACTGCTAAATTAGGGACGGCTAGCACAGATAATCCTCGAGTAGCTTTGTGCGAAATTCCAAAAACAAACAAACAATTAAAATCCCAAGCTAATCCTTTCTCTGATTTATCCTGTCTTTCAGTTTCTTTCTTTTATCTGGACTCTCACAAATCTTTGTAATATGAAAATATGTTTCAGATATTTTTGTTGTACTGTGTCAACATTTTCACCCATATCTTTCATCTGTTCTTTCAGATATTTGCTGTACGGTGTCAGCATTGTGACCTATATCTTTCAGCGTTGTGTCAGTCGCGGAATATATTTTATTTAACAACTAGGAGACTGATTTCAACGATTTTACAAAATGCTATAGCTCATCATATATTTCCCGCATCCTGTTCGTAACTTATTTGAGTGTACTGTACGTTTTCTTGAATGGAGGTGATGAAATGATTTACAGTCTGCTGTTTACCTGTGTTAACGTATATACTAATACTTATTATTTTCTTAAACTGTTAGCCAAGTTTTCATTGCCTTTAAGATCTGGTAACATTGTTTTCAGGTTTGAAAATTGTTCATGGACATTCAAAACACTACAAAAACTATGTTAAAAACTTGTAACACGTTTTAAACACAACTTTTTATGCTCAAAACACTATAAGAACTATGTTTAAAACTTGCAACACGTTTTAAACACAACTTTTTATACTCAAAACACCAATACGACAACGCTCAAAACATTACTTTCATGTTTAAAACATTCTACAATCCCTTTTGAAAAATCACCACACCAACGTTGTTTCAAAAACTCCATATTAAATTCAAAGCATTGCACCAACAACAGTATAAATCCTCGCTTATATAAAGCATGCTATATTCACTTGAAAATACTACACTATCAACAATAAAACTTCCATTTCCATTTTTAAGCACCTACATTCATTTTTAGAACCATTTCGGACTGTAATCATCTGTATGATATTGACACCTTAGAGGTAACTTTTAAATAGATTCTTGTATGCTCAAAATCCACAACACAACCCCCCGCCCAGCTAGAAAAGAACAAGATCAAAAGCCAGGAAACTACAACAAAAAACACTGTTTTCATGAATTCTTATTTACAACAAAAGTAGTTACAATATTACTTTGTGAACCATTAATGTTTGTCAGCATTTTCTATCACTCAGTACTACGTCCTACAAGTTTCTTAATTTTCGAGTAAAATACGCAGAAGGACTAAATTTATTAACTTGTTTGGATACTCGCACCACATAACTCGCATACAGCTTTCATACTGATATTTGCACGAAATAACTATTAATTTGAAGCAGGAAACTGTTTAAGTTTTATTATGGTCGGGGCCAAGGTCATTACGTTTTTAATTCAATCAAATGAATGCTTTCAACTCACCCACAATCACACTACAATGTCAGCCAAAATCTGAAGTTGTCATATAATATTTTACTAAAGCAAACAGGGATCTATTAGATTTTTGTTAAGTATACTCTGAAGTAAAAAGCAAAAATATTAAGTTTGAATAGAAAACAATAAATTAAAAATATGTGAAAAGCGGTGATCAAGTAACAAAATTAAGAAAAAGTAAAATACTTAAAAGTTGTGATATTGTATGAAATGTCAGGTTGTATTCTGAATTATAAACTAGACAGGTAAATACACAAACTTAAACCATACAAGACCATATTAGATAATATGAAACACTATACTACATTCTGTTGAGACATCACATCTGTTATTATTTTAGATTTTTGAACTTTCAAACTTAATGAACTTTTTAGATGTGTTTATATGGATTGCTTTTAAAGGTTTTAAAGATAAACATTCGTTTAGGAAGCCTCGATTCAACAGAAGTTATTTGAGTAAGCTAACTACCTTCATAAATGAATACAAATTATTTATCCTAAAGCAATTCCATTGTTAATTTCACCTGGTCTGTTCAGTGGAAATAAGGAATCTAAGTTACAAATTAACATGTGGTTGATTTCATAATTTCAAGGCAAAAATAATCTATGTATGTATCCACTGGAATGCTCTAAAAGGGGGACATACCTGTGTCCATAATAGTGTTGTAAGAGTGAACTTATATGTATCAATAATAGTGTTGTAAGAGTGAACTTATATGTATCAATAATAGTGTTGTAAGAGTGAACTTATATGTATCCATAATGGTGTTGTAAATGTTGTACCCATGCCAATGACAGAGTTAAACTGTAAACTCAACTTTTTAAAAGCGTCTGACTTTTATACATACAAAATATTATTCTCTCTTTAAAACATGGCTCACAGAGTTTTTAATATTACCTTTACAGTTAACTGTATCTTCATCTTCACAGTCAGCAAATCGTTCATTTTCAACAACTTCTTCCTTAAATAACTTTCCAGAGGGGCATTCTTTCAACACAGCGATGTTATTTTTACAGTCATAGTACTTTCTGCACAGTCTCTCATGTGGGAACAGACCATTTTTAAAAGGACAATTAAATTTGACAGGACCTTATACGAAAATGTAAGTATGATTATAAATAAGCCAACACAGGCAACATTTGTTACACATTTATTAACAACATACTAAGATTATATGTGTAGGTCAAACCAGAAAACATTAATTAGATTTATTTTACACAACAATGTTAGTATACAAAGATTTTACTTGAGTTTAAACAAAGACGAAGACTTACGAAAATAGAAAACTTTCCCGATTAAAGGAAAGTGCACTATCACTATGTAGGGAACCCCGTATTAAAAGAATACAAACGTAATCGGAGTTTTCTTCTCTACAACTCATCAAAATCTAGGTATAAAGAGCTACCTGGTGTAGTCGGTCTATCTATGGGGGCTTGGCATGGTCAGGAGATTAGCGCGCCTGACTCGCAAACATGCTCGTCCTTTTGACGAGCCACGAGGGTATTATATATATAACGATTTATCCCACTAATCGTTGGTAAAAGAGTAATCCAAGAGTTGGTGGTGGGTGATAATGACTAGCTTCCTTCCCTCTAGTCTTACACTGCTAAATTAGGGACGGATAGCGCAGATAGCCCTCGTGTAGCTTTGCGCGAAATTCAGAACAAACGAAATTTTATCTCCAGTTAATATGCCGCTTTTCAGCTATAGAAAGCGTCTAAATATCAAAACCGGCGAACAGCTAAAGCCGAGGTTATTTATTTTCGTTCATCCTCATCTTCTTCAACAGGCTTACCGCCCACCTATTTCCAGTAGTAACTGTAGTTTGCAGATCAAAATAGTCTTCACGATCTTTGATTACATTTTTATTATTACTCTATGCAACATTTATAAAGCTTTAGAATACACTCTATAACCTTGTAGCCCTCATAAGCCACCTTACAAAAAAAATCAAAAAACAAAAACAAGTATAACGAAACAAAAATTATAGCTTAATAAAATATATATGTAGAGCTGGCTACTGAACTTGACGAACACGAACAAAAAACTATAGAGATGGAAGTAGACACATCACTTGATCGACTAATGATCACGTACCAGTGTAAGCTGTCTCAACTTTACATGAAGAATGAAATTCCAACATTAGTGGTTTTTCTCACTAGTAAAACAAGTAGAACCACAATTTTATGCGTAAAATGTTACCTTATTGTAAAATACTAACAAAAGTAATGTTCTAAAGTTAACTAAAAAAAGGTTTAATGATGAAAGCTGAGATTCTATTCAACCACCAAGATTTTGATAGATCAAGTGGGGAAGTCAGTAATGTAGGGATATTATTATCCAGGTAAGTTCGAGATAGCGTAATTTGCTATGTGGTCAATAGCCGATCAACTGACATGTCCACTTCCATCCCTGTTTTATTTGGTTCCTTTTGTAAAGTAGCTAGCCCTACATAGTTTTTTTTATTTAGCGATTATTTTTTGTATATTATACCTGTAAATTAAGGCTTTAATGGGTTTCAATGAAACAGTATAACTGCTTTAAATTAACACAAAGTATCTTTATGAAATACAATCTGTAAGTATCATCAGGTCTGCATGTTAAGAGATAAAGCTATAAAGTTACCAACTGTTCTTCACAAATAATATAAAGCACTATCATATCATTATATTTACAAATATAATATATATGCTACGTAGAACACTACAAAATTACAGAAAAACTTGGAATTCAGCAGTTACAATGTTATCACTTCACAAAAGTAAAAATGTAAATAAAATAACGCTACGTATTTTGTAAATTAGGCATATTGCTCTTCGGGTTCTTCGGGTGTTGCGTTTAATATGCTGAGACAAAAATAATCTCCGATTCGAAAATCAATGAGTACTTACACTTATGCAATACTTCTTTTATATTGTATAAACCAATTACTTTGTTAATAGTACTACTTTCTGCGAAATCTTAATTTTTTGTTTGTTTTAAATTTCGCGCAAAGCTACATGAAGGCTATCTGCGCAAGCCGTCCCTAATTCAGCAGTGTAAGACTAGAAAAAAGAAACATATTCATAACCACCTTCCACTAACACTTGTGCTACTCTTTTCTAAACGAATTTACAGTCACGTTATAATTCTCCAACGGCTGAAAGGGTGAGCATGTTTGGTTTGACAAAGATTCGAACCAGCAATTCTTAGATGGCTAGTCGAGCCATGCCCTGAAATCTTAATGAAAATCTGCAAATGACAAAGCATACAGCTTAAGTACTAATAAATGTTAACGCAATAAAATAAAATATTTACACAGCTTCAGAGTCTAGTACTTATTGTACAGTAATATAAAATCGAAACACAGTATTTTAATATTTTATATAATGGCTCTCCAGTTTATTAAGTCAACAGATAATAAACGTGTGTATTCAACAGAGAAGTGGCGTAGGTTTAAAACTCGTTGCGCAACATAGCGATAAAAAAATAATTTTCTAAATCATAAAACTCACTAAACGAAAGTTGTTGCACGTGTTCTATGCTTATTTGGAATTCTAAATACATTACTATTTGGTGAAATTAAGCTTCAGAGCCTTGCAGTTATAAACAATTTGGTGTTAAAATTTGAAATGTATTATGTTGGTTGTTACACAGTTATATTACACCCGAGTCTACTCGTGTCCATGAACAGAATCTCTAAACTTTGTTTATCATCTTCCGTTTATAATTTACTCTTATTTTTGTCAGTATAAATATTAATAGACATAAATATTTAAGTCTTGAACTTTATGTTTGTATAAATTTGCTTTGAAAGTAGAACTATAAGAGCTTTAATTTTTCATAAGAATTTAGCAGAAAAATATTACTGAGATAAGAATTTATTAGTAGTGTGTAATGTTAGAATAGATATTGAAGTTATATTTTTAAATATTACGTTATTCAGTAAAAAAAAAAAAATTAGTATCAATGTTGTATTTCTAGTTATCAGTGTTTCCTTGATGTAATTAAAGGAATCAGTTATATGTAATGATAAACTTAAAGACTATAGAACTTTGACGAATGTTACCAGAGATAGAATGCTTTTCTGTAGTCATGGTAATCGGTTCGTCACATTTGACAAGTCTGTATTCTACCTGAAAACCACGTCCAGTGACGAAACCATCAGTAACGAAATGAATAGAAAGCGTGTCCTTTCTTCTTTCGAAACACTCCTCCACTAAAGGAATTAAGTACAATGTACATATATTTCTAACCCCAAAATTAGTTACATACTTCTTTCACAATAATTACATAGAAATTATAAATAATCATATTATCTACATTACAAATACCAATTTGGCGATGTTCATTTAAACTATGATAAAATTCAATAATATACTTTGTATGTCTCTGTATTTTAAATATATATATTTATATTAAATAACAATTGAACTGTAGGAAAAAAAAAACTATCCAGATAAAAAAATCAAACCGATTTCTTAACGTTTAGCTGAGATGACAGTCTGACATGACATGATGATAAAGTCGATCAATTTGCAATTCGCATGTTCCACTCCTATCAACGAACGTACATGGGATCAGACATGGGACCTTGTGACGGTTTGTCTCACTATTCAATTGGAGTTGTCCGGAAATTGGCGATGAATTGTGCTGACTATATAAATAACTTTTTGCGTTCTTTTTTATTTGCCATTTCTAAGTTAGTTAGTGATAGTTAGCTCAGATAGACTTCAAATAGCTTTGCGATAAACTGGACAAGCAAAGCTGAGATGATCCATATTGAACATTATTTTCTAGAATATATTTATTTTCGCAAAAATGGGACCAATTATGTAGCAATTGTTATGGTATGAACCCCTTTTGATGGCAAATCCTGGTTGTAATAAATTACTCAAGCATAAGACAATAGCAGTAGACTTATTGTATTTTTTAAACACTACATACTTTGGAACTTTTTCGAAACTAAGTTTCTATAATATGTCCACTGCGTCCATTGTCGACAACGTGATACTGATCGGAATTATATCGAGTTATATAATATGAGAAAAAAAAAAGGGATTTTTCTTGGCATTTGGAATTTTCAGCTAAACGATATCTTGTGTGATACAAGGGCTAAACAGCCAAGTCAGTGACCGACAGATTCCGGGTACAGTCACTCCTAATATAGAACTGCTGATAAAAGGGAAGAGGTCAGTCAGCGGCACTCATCGATAACAAATTTGAATCGAATAGTGGATGGAAAGCTACGTGTGTGATTCATCTACAGATGAAAGTGTAAAACTTGTTCAATGGTATCGTGGCACAAATATTAGACTTTCCAGTCCACAGATAGATATGCTTGCTACCAGGCCATGTCCTGAAAGTGTATGTTGTTGTTTGTTATTAAGCACAAAGCCACACAAAGAGGTATCTATGCTCTATCCACTACAGGTATCGAAACCCGATTTGTAGCAGTATTAGTCCGCAGATGTACAGCTGTGCCAATGGAAGGACGGAGTTGTATGTTTTAGAAGATTTTGCTTTCCGATTATATTTTAAGTAGGTAAATACGGTTTGACTTATTTATGTTAATTTTTTTAATTATATTTAGAATTATAAATAATGGTATTCTAGGAACAAAAGTGTTTATCTACGATTAATTTTATTGTTAAAATGAAAAATGATATTAAGGTAAAATATAAAATGGGTTTGTAAAAGACTATAAAAATTGTTTGATTCCAAACTTTAAATGGTCAATTACTATTATTATGTAAGAAAAAGCAGCTAAAGGTAATATTGTATTAAAAGTAACTTTGATATTGAGGAGAAACAGTTATCCTCCTTTTGTCAATTTGTTTTCTTTGTGGATTTTACCCAAAGCTACTCTAGGGCTCTCCGCGGTAGCTATCCCTAATTATAAAGTGATAGACTAGAGGGAAATCAGGCAGTCAACGCCACCCAAGGCAACTTTAGGGCTTCTCTGCTCAAACGCTGGGATTTGGTTGTAACTATTGTAAGGTATCCATAACGGCAGACTAGAGAACTTAAGAATCACAGTCCAGTACTGAGCTGTGCGAAACACCTTAAAGTAATCAAAATTTTTCTTGAATTATATTCGAAGTTGACTGAGGAGACTGAATCAGAAAACTCTCCTAATTATTGTACATGTTGACTATTAGAAAGCATATGTTAAAGCGTTTCCTGTAAAGTTAATAGTGAACTTCAGATCTTGACCTGATAGTGAATAATTACAAAGCGGGAACAAAATGTATTTTAAAGATGGTTGGTATGTCTATAAAACTTGGATTAAAATAAAGTACAGAACTTTATATCTACTTAATAAAAAATGTAAAAATCCCGGAGATGAACTACTCCAATAATGATTGATTAGAATACGAGATCTGAAGAAGGTGGAAAAGACTTGTTTCCTGTGGAGTGTAGAAGAGGAAGAGACGACTTGAGTTCGATGTTGGAAACTAATAAGAGCTTCAATAAAATGCCCATGAGTTGTTTGTTTACATATCGGATGGGCTTGTTTGTTTTTGAATTTTTCGCAAAGTTACACGAGGGCTATTTGCGCTAGCTATTCCTAATGTAGCAGTGTAAGACCAGAGGGAAGGTAGCTGTTCATCACCATCCACCGCCAAATCTTGGGCTACTCTTTTACCAACGAATAGTGTGATTGATTGTCACATTATAACGGATGAAAGGGCGAACAAGTTTGATGTGATGGGGATTTGAACTCATGACCCTCAGATTACGAGTCGAGTGTCTTAACCATCTGGCCATGCCGAGTCCATATTGGTTAGATTTAGAAATGTGAACTTAAACATAAGATGTGGCTTATGGACACAAACTTGAAACGGGAACAAAATTAGCTTACTTTGGTGAAAACATGCTGATATTACTTCGAATGAAAATCCAATAGATCATTTGTTACCATAAAGGTTGATCTACATTCATTTGTTTTAAAATGCCATGAAGTACTACGAATATTTCTGTTTTAAGACTTCTAAATCTCCGATCTGAGTATATCTTTATGATCAGAATATATGAATATCTTAAGTTACTTTGGTAAAGCAACATATGTTTACAATACTTCAAATGAAAACCAACAGATCATGTGTTACTATAAAAGTTGATCCACATTAATTTGTTTTCAAATACCATGGCCCGGCATGGCCAAGTAGTTAAGGTACTCGACTCGTAATCTGAGGGTCGGAGGTTTGAATCCACGTTACACCAAACATGCTCGCCTTTTCAGCCGTGGAGGCGTTATAAATGTGATGGTCAATCCTATTATTCGTTGGAGTAGCCCAAGAGTTGGCGGTGGGTGGTGATGACTAGTTGTCTTCTCTCTAGTCTTACACTGCTAAATTAGGGACGGCTAGCGCAGATAGCTCTCGTGTAGTTTTGCGCGAAATTCAAAACAAACCAAACTAATCAAGTACCATGAAGTACTAAGAATATTTCTGTTTTAAAATTTCTAAATCCCCGACCTAAGAATATTTTTATTATCAGAGTATATAAATATTTAATGTCTTAAAGAGCTATTGTATACCTTTTCTAAGAGCTGGTTAACTTTTCGATGGCATACAAAACGTCAAAATATTCTTATACATTCAGTTCCACTGCCACTTTATATCAGCAGTGGTTATATCGTACAGCGCTGACTTGAATAAGCAAAATCGTTTGAATATGACATACTCAACTCTCTAGCTACATGGCCCAGTTTGGGGACGGGAACCAGCCAGAAAGAGACCAGCAACACGAAGTAGCCTAGATGTGGGAAGCAAGCTGGGACACCTTAGAATAGTGCTAAAAGTTATCCATGTATCCCAGATAAAAGAACACATCACAATTAAGAAGGATCTCCATCTTGAAAAGCGACACAGATCACATGTGTACAAGCTGCTTCCATAACGTATTTGTTCACACGTCGCATTTCCTAAGCAACTGGAGACTTAAACTTGTATCTAATTCTCCAAATACAACGTTTATGAACTTTTGTGTGACTTTATATATGGCTGACTGAAAACTTGTAGGGAGGATGTATGTGCTTTAGACATGGTCACTCTTAGAAAAAATACCTTTTTAATGGAAACAAAACAATATGGCTATGTTTAAGATTCACGGTCGCCAGTATGGATAGATGTTGCGACATAGATTGTAATGACGTGGTGAGGGACCAAAATAATTTTAAAATATAAATGACTGAACATCTGATATAAGGTACTTTCAGCTACATTAATTTTTGTAGCACAGACAATATTTTAGAGGATTCTAGACTCGAAGGGTTGTTGGTTTCAATATAGCTATCGAAATCATATTTCGTGAAAAGAGAAATACTTTGAAAACAGTTTAAATTTGACCCAAGACTGGTTGTTTGTAAGGCAATGGCAAACATTAACGCCCTTCGCCTAACCTAAGAGGATAGAAAAGCAGAACCTGCAAAGGCTGGTAATAGGTAACAAACTAGATATCTCACATAGCCTGACGTAAACAAGATTTATTTTAAACTTAAGGTTTGAAAACAGTTTCTCAAATTATCTGATAGAAAATTATCGTGCTACAAACATATTTGTTTCATTTCATAAAAATCTTTAAACTCAACAAAAAGTATTGGATGAGAAAGGTTTATTTTCAAGCTTTGAAAAAAAATGTTGTTTTTTACATATTAAAGTTTTCTCTCATGTTTTATCTCAAAGCATGCTTTGTTGTTTTAAAGGTATATTATATATTTTAATTGTTAATACACACGAACTATCCAAAGCACGTTCATACAGAACGTAGGATTATTCATTTAAAGATTGAAAAGGTATGGAGAACTTAATTAATAATCTTGAGGGACTATAACACTAAGAAATGATGTTTTATCCGTGTAATGGGCACAGTACACAGTACATCGTGCAACTCTGCATTAAACCAAATGATGTAAGCCACTGAGTAATACGGTAAATGTATTATAGAAATTTAATGTATTAATGAAGGTTTAATTAACAGCTTTATAATACATACCAAAACAAGCAATAATACACGGTACATTCGTAATTTACTTACCCGTATAATTATTTGATAAATTTCCGCAAAGACGTTTTTCACCAACTTTCAAGAAATCTTTAGTACATCCATCGCTTAGTTGAACAGAAAAATTTGTGAAAGTAAGTTTCAAGCAGCAAGTATCTAAACTGGACCTGTAAAAAGAATATGCACAGTACATGTTGTTACGATATTTTAATGGATAATTGTAGCTTTTCACGGTTCCGGTTGCTTTCTCCACGATTTGATTGCACTTCAGCATACTAGCCTCACCTGTTAAAAACAAGGTAATGTACTCTGAAATAACTTTAAAACAGATAACCGATCAACAGTACTTATAATAAGATAAATAATTAGTAATTATTTATTCCGTGTTTTCTAAATGGATCAAAAAGAAGTCATTAATCAAATAATCTATAAATAATGTTTCGCAAAACAGGATAGGCCTGATATCGTCAGGCGGATAGGGTGTTAGACTCGTAATCTGAGGGTCGCGGGCTCGAATCCACGTTACACCAAACATTCTCGCCCTCTCAATTGTCGATCAATCCCATATTCGTTGGTAATAGAGTATTCCAAGAGTTGGTGATGGGTAGTAATTACTAGCTTTCTTTCCTCTTTCTCTTACATTGCTAAATTAAGGACGGCTAATATAGATAGCTCTCGTGTAGCTTTGTGCGAAAATAAAAAAACAAACCAACAGAAATCAGAAAATGTCAATATCTCATTCACCCATACGCTTACTCTTGATCAATAAACATATTTTATATTGCTTTTTATTAATTGTCAGAATCGTACTGCTTATTGTAGTTTCTAAGTCTAATTTTGCCCTATATTGTTACTTGAAACTCATTTATTAAAGTTCATTCAGGTTAAGGTAAAGAATAAATAAATAAAATATTATAGTGCTTGTGCTTCCCTTTTCCGTTTTCAGATGTATCCATTATCTGTTTTATAAAATTCAATACAATTGGGAATTTTGTTGTACAATGATTCTTAATTATTTTATATTTTCCCTTACCTCAATTTCTTTTCCTTTTTTTTACTGTATTTATGCCAAAGCTACTAAGTTTTTTCTATAGTCAGTTAGAAGCACCATACCGTCCGAAATATACTGTAAAGAATTAATCATCACTAGTATAAAGCATTCAAAGCTTAAAGGGCTAGAAATATTGTGTGGTTATACATGGATTCAAGCCCTTCCTCAGGAAGAACATTATGGAAACATATCCTTATACACATACGTTGTCTTCTCGACATTTGATTAATATTCAAACATGCTATAGACAGCATTAAAAACAATATAAAAAATAAAGGGTATCATCATCAGAGTAAGCCATATGTTTAATGAGATGTAATGCCACACAGAACGTAGCTTAGTGATAAGTGTGCCCCGAGTAATTCTAAATGTTACATGATTGATGCTATTAAATGGCCCATTATAAAAATCTTGAATAAAACTTTCTGGTGAAACTACTTATGAAAGAATCTCAAAAATATCAAATAGACATGACCCCCAAGACTACTGTTTCGAAATTAACTTTTGTGTAGCTTTGTGTGACTAGCAAAAGAATAAGGAAAATTCAGCACAAAACTGTTTATTTGCAAGTTATATGCCAACAAATGCACTATTGCATATGTGAATAGTTTGGTATTGTTTTGGTGAATAAAAGTACTCACTTTTTTACATTTAAAAACATACATAGTATATTTCACACTCCACATTCCCAAATATAAACGAGCCGTTTTTGCATATAAATTTCTCAACAAGTGGGTTTCTCGACATCACTGACTTTTGAGGTCTGGTTATTATAATATAGTGTACTTTAAAATCTATGGTGTGTGACTGGGTCATAATATATATTAATACTATAAATCTAACAGTTACAATATTTGTCGATGGTAAATGGGTGTGCATTAGAATTTGTCTACTATATAATATCACACATTTTACTTTTTACTTCCTAAGCAACTGCTAGAGCCTCAGTTATAGTACAGTTGCCACTGTAATTGTTGAAACATAATTTTCCTTTATTTTCAGGTTGCTGATTGCTTTTCCACAGAATAGAAGAAACGTTATGAGTTACAATGAGCACAAATGCAAGTATTAGTACTGATGAAAGTGGTGGTGATAATAAACCTAAAGAAAACAAAAACATTGAAGTTACTCCTGCATGATACATGTTTCAAAAGAAGATCCTTACTTGGATTTGATCTTAATGAAAGATGTAAAATCATGGAGTATTAGTAAAGTTTAAGAGTAGGGTAAATTAATTCGCATATTTCTCATTTTAAAATTAGCAAAGAGAACATTCCCAGGATCCTGTTATTAGAAGAAATGCTGAAGTCTTTTTACAACAGAAAAAAAAACAAACTAGAAAAATATTGTAACAACCATCGTTATTGCAGAAGATGCATATACTTCAAGTGAAAGAAAAACAATTAGGAATCCTCATCTGCTTATGAGGATAAGTACAGAGATGCCAACTATTTCAAATGACTAAGCGTAATGATTGTAGACAGAGCCCTTTGTCATTTGCGGCTACTAGGCCTGACCAATGTTTCTAAGCTGTTTATTATTATATTATTATTATAACTATTATTATTTATTACTGCTATAAATTGCTCATTTATGACTGTGTTTTGTGTATTTAATAAATAAATTTAAAAAAATCTTTTGAAATTCTTTTTCATATTCTGCATTCTTACTCATAACTGTTGTTATCTGCATTGTTTTTGTCTTTGCCTCAGCCTTTTGTTGGTGAAATGCCGATTTTGTATGTCTGGAACAATCATTTATCCCGCCATGCGCCACAGACAAA
The DNA here is from genome assembly GCF_004210375.1 of Tachypleus tridentatus. Lineage (NCBI taxonomy): Eukaryota > Metazoa > Arthropoda > Merostomata > Xiphosura > Limulidae > Tachypleus > Tachypleus tridentatus. The sequence goes on from NC_134825.1 coordinate 131,886,681, forward strand.
TCGATGTGACAAAATGTAGAAAACGCATGACTGTCACTGACTTTTGATGCAATGACCGGATATTCTGCACTATACTCTTTCCTAAATTTTTGATTCACAGTTTTAGTCCTTTTAGATTTGCTAGAAACAAGACAATCTGATGAACGAGGCCTTTTTTTTTTCCACTTGTGAACACACACACACAAATATGGCAGGTGTTCAGGCATAAGATTAATATTTCGTAAGAAATATTAATCCCCTGAGGTGCTCGAAGACTAAACAGTCCTCCTTCAACCCCGCACCTGATAGTAATTAGAAAAATATTAACGTGAGTAGATAACACGGATAGACAGATTAATGGATGTGATTTTACTCATGTAAATGCTTGTCTGGTAAGCGTGGCAAGCAACAAAGCGAAGGCAAAGCAAACCCTCTCCAAAAAGAGAGACGGAGAGATACGACGAGAAGCAGGATGGACAGAACATGAACAACAAACAAACGGGCCAATTCAGGACTGGGCATGGATCGATGTATCAAAGTGCCCAAGCGGGGATCAATGGGTCCAATGCTTAAGAATTAGGTGTGGGGGGAAATGGGAGTACCCCGAGAAAACCCACTTTCACGACCTGGGCGCCGAATAATCTACCCAGATCGTGCCCGAGGGTAGCTGTAAGGAAAGAAAGTCTAGGTTAATAATCAAAGGGAGAAGAAAAAAATAAAATACAATTAAATAAAATTAAAAAATAAAATAAAATAAAAAAATAATAATAATAATAATCACGATGAGGGGCAAAGTTTGGTTATGGTGGCACTGTCGGGTTAGCACGTTCTGTGTTAAACATGCGCCTTATTGATGCTGAGACATTTCTATACGTTGATGTGCACGTAATCTCTCAGATGAAGTTTCAAGTGATGTTTCTAGGCTTGGTTGTTCTACACTGGTCTGGACGGACTTATGTTTTCCCTTAATTTGAAATTGTGACGACTTGGTGTTTGTGGACTTGGATTCTGTTTGAACCGAGGCGTCTTTAGTTGTCGGTCGCGTGGTTTGTATCTGGGTCGAGGTAGTGGAACTTGGAATGAGAGATGTGGTCTGGCACGATTTGTTGCTCGCCTTCTCAGGCTCAGAGTGGTTTGATTCAGAACGGTCGGCAGGTGTATTAGTTGATGTTATAGGTTGCAAAACGTACTCAGGTTGTTCGGGTGTTCTCGGGTTAGTTGGGCGACGTCGGGGGCGTTCAGCACTAAAATGAAAAATATGGTAGTAACAGCCATTATGTAGAATTGTATCGGCAACATGCTTGGTGGTGGTTACTATTTTCATGAAACACTGTAATTAACATCAGATGATCTCCGACAAAAAGCCCAACGAGCCTTTTCACTGTTTTCTTGAGAGGTATACACCCTTCGATACATCCGTCCGAGATCAAAAACGCCATAGAAAGCCAGACAAAGTCTGAAATATACGCCGTGCATCGTATCTTCTCCAAATCTACCAGACAACCTACTAGCTTCATTTACTACTTGTAAAGGCGAAAGGTGGGGTGGTAGACCGTCGACGATTACCGGCGGGACAGAAGGCGTGAGTGGCACAGCGGGTCCGGGTAACGAGAACGACATGCTGAGAAATCAGAAGGAGAGAAAACACACGTCTTACTTACTCGGCGTCAAGGGTGGTGTCAGCTGAGACTGATGAATTCCACTTGTGAACGCAAACGCAAACTAACGTGGCAGAGGTTTAGTTTAGAGAGAGAGAAATCAGAAGAATTCTCTCTCCAACTGGGGTGTTCAGGAACGTTGTAGTTTCTCTTCGTCCCCTTTCGTGAGAAATTGTTAGAATATCCGTGGGGTTTTTCCTTTACTTCTTTTTAATATTTCTAAGGTGGAGTGGGGTATTTGTGAGTGAGAGGAAAGACGGGAGAACTGGACGAGAGCAGCAGAAGTGAAGTGAGCCAGACCTTGGCCCGAGGACGGAGTACACTGGCGGCTGGCGAATTGATTTTAAAATTTACTATTTACTATGGCTAGATACCCTGTGACTGAGTAAACGGCCCTTTTCAGAATGTGGCTGGGACCTACGGATCCAATGCCAGAGATTTTGCTGTGAGGGGAAACGGGAGTACCACGAGAAATTCCACTTTCACGGCCTGGACGCCGAAAAATCTACCCGGACCGTGCCCCGAAGTAGCTGGGAAGAAACATAGGAAGAAAAATGAAATAAAAAATAAAAAAAGATATAAAAATAAAATAAATAAATAATAATAATAAAAAACAAAACTGATGAACTGTGACGGTGGTATATATGAAAACTGTTAGCTGCGGTCTTGTAGATCGGGTGGTATCTTCGTCATGAACTAGTTTTCACACTTGAAGCCCATTGATGCAAGTGAAAAACGTGGTCTCGGTGGTGGTACAACTGGCTGTTATTCGGTGATTTGTTCTTCTCTGGTCTGTGATGCTTTGTTTCTTCTTGTGATTTTAGTTTGAGTTTTCTGCGTGGAGGTAGTTTGTTTTTCAGTTATCTTGGTAGTGGTTTGGGTCTGGCTGGTTGTTGAATTCTGTGGAACTTGGATTGAAGTCTGGCATGATCTGTTCTCTTTCTTTCTTGGGTTGCTGACACTTGGCGTGTTTCTATCAGAGGGAGTTGACGTCTTCTGGGTCGAGTTATTTGTATCTGTCTTCGTGTTTCTTCTGGTTAGATCTGGACTCGGCGGTATTTTTGGAGTTTCTTGTTGGAAGTTGTCCGTTGGTTGTTTCTAATGTCTGGATGCTTTGTTTGACCAAGTGTTGAAAGGTCGTCAATGTGGGCGTTCGGCTCTAAAGTGGAATATGTGATAATAACAGCCGTCACGTAAAATACAGTCAGCATTGTACTTCGACGTTGTCACTATCTTCATAAAGTACGTAGGCAGGTTATTGTTTTTAGAAAAAATTCGGTGGACAGCATATACATTGGCTTGGATTTGAGATTCTATGGCTTGTTTGATTTCTTCTGGTTCAATTGATGGGTCGACGCCCCTGAGAAATACTGAGTAAAGGGTGGCTGGACTTTTAGTAGGGGAACAACTTACATTAAATTCGGTGTTCCATGGTTGGCATAGATAAATTTGGTCTGCAGTAGTGGCTGGTTGGATGAAGATTCCGCCCCGGCGTAAAATTCGGGTCCTGGACGGTTCAATGGTTGCCCCTGGCTTGGCTCGGGCGATCAACGTGGCGACTTGAAACGGCGTGAGGTTCGACGGTAGGCCGTCGACGATTACCGGCGGTACTAACGGCCTGACTGGAGTTATTGATGGAACGAACCTTGAACAAAAGTTGAAAAACAACAAACATTTTGGGATCATACAGGTTTCTTTGCAGTTCTAGAAGTATGAAAAATGGTAATAGAATAGATGTAATGTTTGATATATACAAAGCAAAATCCATAAAAATTCTGAAAGAGTAAAGACAGGATCATAATTAAGAGCACACTTTCACAAAACAAAACAGAAAACTGAAAAACAACCTTACAAAAAAGAGACATTAATTGCATAAAAAACCTAAAACAAGACAAAAACATAAAAATTCTAAAAGCAGATAAAGGTAACGCTATAGTCATAATGAACACGAATGAATACATCCAAAAAATGAATAACATCCTATCAGACACGAACAAATTTAAACCAATACACACAAATCCAACAAAGACACACGAGACGCAACTGAACAAATTACTACTACAAATGAAAAAAGCCAACACAATTTCACAAACACTTTATTCCTACCTACGTAAAACCGACTCACGCACACCGCAAATATACGGCATCCCCAAACCTCATAAACCAGATTGTCCATTACGACCAATAATGTCCACATATGAATCGTTTAATTACAACCTTGGTAAATACATAGCATGGGCATTCTCCAAATATGTAACATCAGCCAGCTCATTTATTAAAGACTCTTTTAATTTCAAGTCTAATCTAAATCAACTTAATCATAAAGCCTTAATGGCCAGTTTCGATGTTATATCCCTCTTTACAGAAGTTCCAACCACTGAAGCCTGCAAGATAGCCTTAGAACTCTATATCCGAGACCCTAACCCAACTATAGAAATTCCCAGTAACCAGTTAGCAACCCTCATAGAATTCACCACGATAAAGACAAACTTCATGTTCAACAACCAAAACTATATACAAACAAACGGCCTAAACATGGGCAACCCAGTATCACCAGTTCTAGCCAATATTTTTATGACACAAGTTGAAACACAAGCAATTAACACAGCATTACATCCACCACTATACTGGTATAGATATGTAGATGACACGGTTGCGGGATTCAAATCTACAGAACACATACTTAATTTTTTCAATCACATTAACTCTATACATTCCAACATCAACTTCACATGTGAACAGGAAGAAAACAATCAAATATCATTTCTTAACCTCAAAATTACAAGAACTGATACACAATTTCAAACAGAAATCCACCGAAAAATCACCCATACTGGACTATACATTCCTTGGGACTCAGCACATGAAACAAAACAAAACTCAACATACTAAGAAACCAAATAAACACAGCCATAAAACTATGCTCACCAGATAAAATTAACGATGAATTAGACAAAATAAAACAATACTTCACCAACATCAATAAGTTTCCTCCACAAACCGTAGAAAACATTATACGCACACACCTAGACAGAAAGCAAAATCAACCAACTAAAGTAAATACAGCTCACGAATCAAAAACCACGAAACCATATACTGCTGTATACCATATATTCCCGACATCAGCAAACAAATAACCAACATTTGGCAAAATTAGTAACAAAATATGACATTCCCATTAATACCAAATTTATTCAAAAACCCGGCACAAAACTGAGGTCTATACTACGTAAAAACTACACTGACAAACACAACATCAACATTATTTATAAAATACAATGTGATAACTGCCACGACTTCTATATTGGAGAAACAAGTAGAAAAATGGAAACCAGATTCAAAGAACATAAAAAGTCACCTTCACACGTTTTCGAACACTGCAAGTCAAATAAACACAACATAACCATAGAAAACACTCAAATACTAAATAAAGAAACAAACATAAACAAATGCAAAATTAAAGAAGCCTTACTTATACAACAACTTAAACCCAAAATAAACCAATATAAAGGAACGCCTTTATACCTATATTAATATAATAAATAAAATTATATATTCAAACATCTAATACCGCCCTCTACATTTCGACACACAGTTACACAACCCCTTTCAAACATGTGGTCAGCTTCCGGTCAGTTACCTCTTTCTTTGTGAACCTGACGATGACCGAAGAAGGTCGAAACGTTGTTCGCTCTTCTATGTAAAGTGTTTTCTCAACCCAAACGAGCCGTTTTTGCATATAAATTTCTCAACAAGTGGGTTTCTCGTCATCACTGATGAAACTTTAAGAATGTTTCAAGTGGTCACAAATTTCAACAATCACAATAATATTTACTTAATGCAATAATCAAACAGAATCTGATCAGATTTCTTAGAGAACATTAGAAATATCAGAGGCATAGATGAAAGGTCGAAGACCCGTCTTGTTTTTGTCACTTGCGAAGAATGTTCCATTACGCTTGCCTGTAGGACTGTTGAAGAAAACAAAGAGCTTGTTTAACTCTTCCTGAAAGAAGAACCAAAACTACTTCCTTCAATCATAATTCGGTTGAAGTCTTAGACATCACTGGTGTATTTAGAAAATGTTGGGTTTTAAATAAGAATATTTGAATAACTGTACTTTAAGCAAACCACATATATTGTATACTCATCAGTAATGTGGCTGATGTATGAAACAAGATATTTGTGAGGCTTTCTTCAGTATACATTTACTGGTTGTGACACACTCAGTACTTCTGGCAAGAGAAAAGTTGCAGCACTAGTGATGACAGATTCCATTTATAGTGGTTTTGTGGAGCTGGTAACTTCATACTATACGACCTTTGAGTTACTTGATCAGCTACAAGTTTCAGGTTCTTGTTATACGATTAAAAAACAAATTACCAATCATCGAGACTTGAGATACCTCTTATTTAAAACCAAGAAAAGGAGAAATAGACTCCCACTAGTTGTCATTGTATGAGAGCAAACGTTCAAAACTGTCTCTGGATAACAGGTCTAAGGAGTTGTCCCGACATTCTAAATCTGATTGGACACAAATTATATGGTGATCCAAAAGTTGATTGTATTGGTCTAGTGCATAAAGGTATTTTATAGTTTCTATAGTGCAAAAGCAAACGATTTTACAATGAACTGACTACCGCTATTTAGTTGATGGGCTGAAACAAACTGAAATATGTTAACTGCAGAACTGTAGGAATGGAAATGTCTCTGAACATGACGATGATGAACAGCAGTTCATCAACTCATTCTTACATTTATTACACATAAAACTTAAATATTTTCAAGAACAATGGTCTGTTTGAAATTAAACAATAACTTGCTAAAAGCACCTTCTTATTTCCACTCAGTACTGAGTGTTTAAGTTAAAAAAAACACGTAGATTTAGATCGCGTCTTTAATGTATCTTTGAAAGGGAAACTGCTTGTTGTGCATTGCTATCAGGTAGAAATATAAAATAAAAGTCTTAAGACGGTGAAAAGTATGTTAGATTCTTACCTCTTTGGCACCGATTTTTAGAATTTGTTACAAGACTCATTCACTCTATAAATATCTGAATGAAAGTGAAATCGGTACGGAGTTTCGTTATTGGTATACAAAATGTACTTTCACTAGTAAAGCTTAAATGTTTAGCAATTTTATGAAGCTTTTCCACTAAGACCTATGAATAACTTTTTAGATTGAATTTCATTGCTTTAGCCTAGTCTGGCTGATAAGTTCTAGTATTCATCGAAAAGCCTTTTATTTTGTCACTGTGACGAGTTAATAAAAAAATTCATCTTCCATTATGCTTATTTATTACATAATATAGAAGAGAGCAGCCTATTTTAGTTTGTTTTTGCCATAGATCAACGCTCGATCACATTTTTACGGCCATCAAATGTGAATCATGATCCCTTGGCACACAAACTACTAGGTCATGCCAAATCTAAACAATATTAAAGTTGTGGGGTGCTTTCAGTTATTTTAACTTCAATATAATAAAGAAATAAAATATTGTTGATTAACAGAGAAAGCGAGTTTACTACTTAGCATTTTTTATTAAATTAATATTTGTGATAATTAGCTGTTTTCCCCTACTATTAATTAAGTGATTAATAGTAGAAAATTCTGTCTTTTAATTGACCATTTGTAAATAAGAAAAGAGGGAAGATTTTAGTTATAATAGCGCACGTTGTGAAAAACTTTTGTTAGCTACATAAAAATGAAACTTATTAAATTTCTTTAATTATCTGCTCGATTCTCTCATTGTTTTATTGCATTCTTTAACTGTACCGAAAAACTGTTGCTTATTGATCACTTATTCAGCTTAGCTAAAATCCGTTTAGTTAATATCATCTAACGAAATGGGGAACATATCTGTTCGTTCTGTGCAGCAAATCCATACCTATTCCCCTGTGGGACAGCAATAAGTTTATGGACTGATAAAATCCGTCCATTGCGATTTTGTTATAAAATAAAGAAACAAACAAATCCATTACTTTGACTTGGTAAAACATACATATTATTTTAGTGATTGTCTTGTATGAAAATGCACAGAATAAAAATATCGATTCTCTATCCTGTGAGTTATTGCGTTCTTATTTTAAGTAAAAAATACTTTCTTATGACGTATTCATGTACCACGTAAACATACTAATTTCAGTATGTTACTTACCATTATTTAATTTCATATGCTTTTTTATATCACCTTTTCACTATTAAAATAAAACTAAGTGTTAAGGATGCTCTCACACACATGTATTATTTAGGTTTAAGCGAATTATGAAGCTGACTGTTAGTTCTTATAATGCAATCATAATTAAGAGTACAATGCATGTTCAGATACATCTCAAACCCTGGACACTCTATCTGATAGGATGACCACGATTCAATGTACAGGTACAAATGAGACAGTTTTGTGTGAATATAAAACATTCAGATTTGTAATGATACGTGGTATAACTGAATTATCCACCAAAATCATATTATTAAAAGAAAACCCTCATGTATTATTTTGAAGGAAACAAATATTTATACAATGATAACTTCATATTAGAATAGATTCAGTTCCATAATGATAAGTGATGCGTATCTTATTTGTCTGCCTAAAATTATTTATTAAAACCATTCATTAATTAATATCTTCTTAGAAACAATTCTAGTTTATAAATTCACGACCTGGCTAAGCGCGTTAAGGCGTTCGACTTGTAATCCGAGGGTCGCGGGTTCGAATCCCGCTTGCACCAAACATGCTCGTCCTTTCAGCCGTGGGGGCTTTATAATATGACAGTCAATCCCACTATTCGTTGGTGAAAGAGAAGCCCAAGAGTTGGCGGTGAGTGGTGATGACTAGCTGCCTTCCCTGTAGTCTTACACTGCTAAATTACGGACGGCTAGCGCAGATACCCCTCGAGTAGCTTTGCGCAAAATTAAAAAAAAAAAATACAAATTATTTTTTTTTTCTTCTCGAAGCCATACCAAACTAATCTGATGTTGGTTACTACTGGTAGTTAATATATACTACAGACAAAATTTCTTTTCTTTTTGTATGGTGAGCATTTACATACGTATAATTATTAAAACTCTAAACATAATCATGTTTTTCTTTTACTCTTGTCTTGTACGCTTTTCTTTTATACATCAAAGTAAATTCTACGAAACTAGCAGGAATTAATTTTCATTCATTTCTAAAAAAACAAACCAACAACAAAAAAAACATTCATGATGATGAGAAGCTCACATGAAGTAAAAATGTATTCTCAAGACGGCTGGTAAGGGTTTTAAAACTTCAATTAAAATGAAGTACAGAATAAAGTATCGACTTGAAAATAACCTAAAAAGGTCGAAACGTTATTCTGTTCTTTATTTTAATTAACGTTTTAATACATATACCAGCGCTCCCCGATAGTACAGCGGCATGTCTCCGAATTTACAACGCTACAATGAGGGGTTCGATTCCCCGCGGTGGGCTAAGCAGGTATCCCTTTGTGGCTTTGCTATACGAAAAACACTCAAACCTATACCAGCCGTCTGGAGAACCAATAAAAAAAACGTTGTTTAAAAACATCATTAAAGTTTATTTTGATTTTTTCTGAAAACAAACAAATTCAACAAATACACTTAATTATAAGTTTAAAGTCATTAAAGCATTTATAAAACTATAACTGCGTTGTTTCGCACATTTTAATGTGTTATAAACATTAGTTATAAAACTGATTTCTTACTTTTCGAGGTCCATGAACAAATTGCTGAGGCTAAGTTTATTAACAGTTGAAAACGTTGTTCACACATCTTTGCCATGGAATAGCTGGAAACTAGGTTACTTCTCAGTTTGATATTTGTTATATAGTAGCATGAAAGTCAAACGAAAATTACAAGCTAAGAGCTCGGCAACAAAATTGTTTTTGTAACCAGCACCTTATGCAATGTGTTAAACTGAAGAAATCATATTCACCCACAAAATAAATTAGTGCATTCGTAACTATATCCTCTTCCTGGAAAGCAGTGTGGTCTTTTCAAAATAAATACGATTTTGTACGAGCGTACATAGTTGAAAATTTGCTGAAATAAGTTACATAATCACAGAGGGAGTGACTAATACAACAAACTCCAAACCTAAAATGTGGTATCTAATTTTATTTTCATGGGAATGGAAGACAGCAACTGACCACATAGACACACCTAAAAGAAAATATAAATACAACCACAATTTTATAAGCTGCAAAGCGTTAACAACTAAGAAAATTGCATAAAAAGATCGACCAATCATCTGTGTCTATAAAATAATTTGACGCTAAAGATGTTTTTTCTTATTGCTTTTTCTAGCTTTCACGTTCTTTTTATATACTGTCTTAACTAACGATCTTATATCACGGAGTAATTAAATTCCTACTTTATCTACATAGCACTTCTCTCAAAATATGTTTCTTTTCTTAACTATAAGACTTAAATTCCAAGAGTTGAATAACGAAGAGACCCTGAAATGTTATAAACTGTTCTGGCATCGGTATAACTTAGCTATATTATTAATGGATTTGTTATAGAATCTCAAGTAAGTAACTGTTTAGGTAGAGTTTTGATTGCTTAATTCTTGTAATACTAGTTTTGTAAAGGTGTATCCTTTATCAAGTAGTATATTTCCTTTGCTTTGTTTGTTTGTTTTGGAATTTCGCACAAAGCTACTCGCGGGCTATCTGTGCTAGCCGTCCCTAATTTAGCAGTGTAAGACTAGAGGGAAGGCAGCTGGTCATCACCACCCACCGCCAACTCTTGGGCTACTCTTTTACCAACGAATAGTGGGATTGACCGTCACATTATACACCCCCACGGCTGGAAGGGCGAGCATGTTTAGCGCGATGGGGGCGCGAACCCGCGACCCTCGGATTACGAGTCGCACGCCTTACGCGCTAGGCCATGCCGGGCCATTTCCTTTGCAATATGAATATTTTAAAGAAGGCTGCTATGCCTATTACAGGGCCTGACATGGCTAGGTGGATAAGGCACATTACAAACCTGTGACAGCCATTCATATTTACACTTTAATTCTTTCCATCCCTCTGAGTACAAACATGCTATTTCTAATAAACAATATCTACATTTGAGAGATCAGTCCTCCGATGGCCCGGTATGGCCAGGTGGGTTAAGGCGTGCGATTCGTAATCTGAGAGTCGCGGGTTCGAATCTCCGTCACACCAAACATGCTCACCCTTTCAGCCGTGTGGACGTTATAAAGTGACACTCAATCCCACTATTCGTTGGTAAAAGAGTAGCCCAAGAGTTGGCGGTGGATGGTAATGATCAGCTACCTTCCCTCTAGTGTTACGCTGCTACATTAGAGATGGCGAGCGCAAATAGCCCTCGAGTGGCTTTGCGCGAAATTCAAAATAAATAAACCAAACCAAGCCTACTACTGGTTTGGTTAAATTTTGATTCACAATGCAGTTTACGTTTGTTTCATAATTGCCACAAGACATCTGAATCTAATGCTTTCTAATAGTTCACTTGAGTGGTAAAATTGCAGAAAACATAAACTACAGATAAACACAAAAGTGATTATTAAATCCAGCCTGGTGTGGTACAAGATCTTACATTCCTGTGAATAAAACCACCCGTAGTATTGATTCTAGGTGTTAATTTTTTTATTATTATTTTTACCATTTGTATTGCATCCTAGTGGCTCAGTGATAACTCTAAGGGCTAATCATGTTAAAATTAGATTTTAATACCAACGGTGGGCACAGCACGGATAACCCATTGTGCAGCTTAACAAAAACGAAACATTTATATTTGTTTTTTTGTTTTTTTAGCAAAAATATACAACATGATTTGTGCCCACAACTGTGATGGAGCATGGTTTTATAATTATAAGCTCTAAATCATATGACTGAGCCCTCTAGAAACATTAATAATGCTGTTATTAACATTAACTTTTAAAATGGATAGTTTGATGAAATGTTCATAATAGTGACGCTCTTCTTGTCTGTTTATATTGTTTTTGAAAATAGTACACGTATGGTCTCCATGACAACCTTTTATGTAATCGTATATTCTTATTTTTGCAAGTCCTGTTTTTACATCATTTATGAACTAGACTTTGTAAATGTTATGTAGACCAATAAATAGGAAATATGATAAAAATTAAATTAAACTGACTGAAAAAAGTGTTGAATTTTATTTTAAAACTCTACATTAAAATGGACAGATGAAAAAAAAAGTCGTAATTAAGCTATTCTTTTATTTTTTGTCATACTTCTTTTAACGTAAATTTGAGCTTTTAAATTATACGAATATGTATAGAATAGATCCTTGTATGAGTGTTCAAAATGTGATTTGATGTGCAGTCCTTCTGGCGTGCTCCACAGTGACACAGAACTGTATCTGTGGACTTTTAATGCCAGAATCCGTATTTCGATATCTGTGGTGGGCATATATGTGATTAGCGCATTAAAAATAATTTTAGTATCCTTGGCTCCAACTGTGATAATAATATAACTACCTAGTTACATAATTTTTCGATTACATATGTTTATAAATACAAAATAATATTCCTCTTAAATAGTGAAATATATGAATATGTACTTACGGCGAACTTCATTGGTCTTCAACATTCAAGTATTCTACATATTTGTAACCGAAAATAAACTAAATTTAACATATTGAAGCTACATAAAGCCTCCCTCGTCTAGAATGTTAAAGTCGTGCAAGAACAGCCTTAGTAATAACATAGCAACAACTTTCAGTATTTTCTACGACAGTATTTAAGTATTCGAAAATAAAATATGTATCATACACCATGCGTGGAATTACTGAATGTTTATTTTATATGATTTCTTTTTTCTGAATAGTTTATGAAGAAAAATTATAAATTAACCAACAGGCTATAGTTATAGGCCTGGCATGACCAGGTAGGTGGTTAGAGCACTCGACACGTAATCTGAGAGTCGCAAGTTCAAATCCCCGTTACACTAAACATGCTCGCCCTTTCATCTGTGGGGGCGTTATAAGTGATGGTCAATCCCACTATTAGTTGGTAAAAGAGTAGCCCGAGAGTTTGCGGTAGATGGTGATGACTGGCTGCCTTCCCTCTAGTCTTATACTGTTACATTAGGGATGGCTAGCGCAAATAGCCCTTGTGTAGCTATGCGCGAAATTGAAAAACAAACAAATAATCTCCTAAAAATTGCGTTCCACACTTTGAGACCGCGGGTGTGTTATAAGAGTGCCAGACAATTTAGTATAAATAAGAGTAGCCCAGTAGTTGGGAATGGCTGATGAGTACAAGCCACCTTTTCTAAATTAGGGATGGCTTGTATCTAGTTCGGATAATTATCGTGCAGCTTTGTACGAAATTCAAACATATAGTTACGTTAAACTTCATTTTTGAGTCAACAAAACAAAATATAAGATTAGAATAACTGCAAATTGCCTGATTCGAATATCTTATTTTATTTACATTTTATGTCGTTTGAATTTATATGAATGAGTGATACTTAACATTCTCTTGGAAGTGTTTAATAGTTTTATAAAAAGAAAATTATAATAAAGAGGTCAGTTATATTCATTATTTTTAATCGCCTCGTCTTGAAAAGAAAACAATTGTCATTATCGCTGCAGTTGCAATCCGAGGGTCGCGAGTTCGAATCTCCGTCACATCAAATATACTCGCCTTTTCAGCCGTGAGAACGTTATAACGTTACAGTCAATCCCACTATTCGTTGGTAAAAGAGTATCGCAAGATTTGGCGGTGGGTGGTGATGACTAGCTGTCTTACCTCAAGCCTTACACAGCAAACCAAACCAATCATTGCAGTTTCAATTTGACGCCAAATCACAATGATTAGTTTGAGTCACAAAATGCAAAGTACGACATTCCTGAAAAAATATTTTATTGATAGTCCACAGTTTTTTGCAAGGCAAACACAGTGTTAGTTTACAATCATTAGCTAACAGAACATTATAAAATATGTAATTTAATAAAATGATAATACTTTTAGGAGTGAAATAGTTCATTGTGTAGCTTTGTGCTTAATTCTAAATTTATAAAATTAGTTGTAAAACGTGTGTATTTTATTTTATTAAACTTAAAAACGTTTAGTTAAAGTATATGCCCGTCTTAATTATATCTCATATTAGAAAATTACAGATATGATAAAATTATCATTTACATCCGGAAGAATATTAAAGTTTTAAAAAATAACATTTACTCTTAATATTAAAGAAATATCACGAATGTAATAAAATTAGATTTTGTTAAACATTTACGACACTAATATTTGTCCAGTTTAACTATGAAAAATATTCTTTGATTAGTTTTATTAGTTAACCAAACCGTAATATCTGCTTTTGTGGATCCTTCAAGTAATCGTGTTTCTTTTTCTACGTTTTATGTCTACGTGGCATCTTTTCCAATAATAAGGGTATAGATTATATTTGTTACTAAGCAGCGTTCATAAAATGATTTACAACACCAGAAATTAAGAGTTTTTGAAAGCTTAACAATTTTTAAATCAGCTTTCACAAAACATCACTTAAGTGCAGCTTTCACTTCCAAAAAGTTTTAAAATTTCCAACTTATGTAAATATTTAAACGAAAGAAAAGATAACCCATTGATGACAAATGCGTGTGACAGTGACCGTCTTGTTCACAATTTCTTAACCTTATGTGTAGGCTGTAATATCCACAAAACTAATATATTAAGAAATCATTTATAATAAACAGATCTTAAACACTCTTTGTATTTATAAGAAACGCCCATAGTTTAACTAGGTCTACACTTTGATAAGAATTTCCTTGAAACTTCATGTATGTGTATTGTCTACTTGAAGTTCAACCTATGTCACCAAACATGTTCGCCCTTTCAGTCTTGGGGTCATTATAATATGACAGTCAATCCCATTATTAGTTAGTAAAAGGGTATACCAAGGTTTGACAGTGGGTGGTGATGACTAGCTGCCTTCCCTCTAGACTTACACTGCTAAATTAGGGACAGCTAGCGCAGATAGCCCTCATGTAGCTTTGCGCGAAATTAAAAAACAATCAACCTATGTAAGCATAACATATTTGTTATATGTCTTGTGGTGCACTGCAAAATATTTTTAGAGAGCAATCTGTTTGAATTTGAGCATATGGCAGCACAATGGGCTATCTGTGCTCTGCCAACCATGAATATCGAAACGCGAATTCTACTGTTGTAAGTCCGTCCACAGACACACCGCAAAGAGAAGGCAATCTTACATATATAACGCTGAATAAAGAAGCTTCCTTCAGAATTAATAAAAAAATTAATTACAAAATTGTCTTAACTAGCATTGGCAAAAATTTTAAAAACAATAGAGAAAATGAAGTAACATCATAAGAAAACTATTCATATTTTAGTAGTTTATACTTTAGTAGTTTTCACGAGATTCTACTAAGAATAATTCGTTAATTACGTTTCAGCTTTGATAACTCTTCTGAATTAAAGTTTGCGACACACATATATTTATAAGTTCCAGCAGACTCTCTACCTAGGAAAAAAAAAACACCTGTCACAAATCGTCAGTAGAACTTGCTAAAAATGCGTATTGTCGAAATAAAAGTTGCACGAATTTACTTGATCGTAAAGAGTTAAAAATACAATTAATCTATTCAAAAAGTACGTTTTTTATTTTATGATTCTTTCATTTGACCAGAAGTGAATCTTATGTCAAAGTTTTTTTGTTTTTTATAAAAGTTCATGTTTCGGAAAGAATTTAAGTTAGACGTTTTGAAAACAAGTATCTAAAAACAACGAGATCTCGGCGAAGTGATATAACATAAATTATTATAGTACTAAGTTTAAATTTTGTCTATTAGTAATAATATATGGCTTAAAAAAAGAGATCGCTACAAATGTAGATCAAGACACCTTTATTTTAATAAATAATAAAATATGCAAATAATAACCTAATAAGTAAATTGTGAATGTTTAAAAGAAAGTTACACGCACAGTTTAGAACAATTTATATACTATTTACAATACACTAACCCATCTCATAAAACACCGATTCTACGTATGCTACTAACTGCAGTTTATGGTAATATTAGATAAAAAGCTACCACTGAACAAGTCACATACTACACTTATGGCCAGGACAACGAGACAGTATTTAGCAGCGTCTGAATCACTTCTTATGATATTCTTCACACTTCTAGTGCCATTTTTATTTCTTAGAGCGTTTAATGTCCAATAATGGACCTACTTTTTCTCTTCCTGAAATAAGAAAGAAAAGTATAAATGGTTAGGTTACCATAAGACTGTTATATGACGTTATGTTGTGATATTTTATTAACGATCATAATTTAAAATTAGCTCATTAGGTAGGTTTGCGTTTAACAAACAAACAAACTAAATATCACAAATAACGTATATATATAAGCAACTAAAATAATTCAAACTGATGTCATAGATAAAATTTAAGCTTTTAAGTACAACATCTTGAAGCCTTAACATTAACTTTTTCTGCTCAACTAACTATATTGATTTCAGGCCTCAAGCTGTGAACTAAAAGATTAGTTTTTATAAGGAGACTCTTATTGTCATTGACCCTTGCAAGGATCTTAAACAAATTATATCGCTTATCTACATTTTGGTGAATAATTATGATCTTAACTTCCATAGTGTCTTTTACATCTTCAGTTTATATGCAGTAATATCTTTATTTTAATACTTGGTATTTCTTTAAATTGTTTGCCTAGCTCTATTAAACATTTTGTTAAATCTCTGGTCACCCTCTTTTGTTATTCTATTTAAATTTATTAAGATAATATTTCAAATACATCTAATATTTTTATACGATGTTTCAGAGGCTATAATCATATTTTAACGCTAAACTTTACTCCGACACATTATTATTTTTAGGCGTACAAATTCCGAATCACCCCTCCTCAGACGTTTAACTTTATGATAAAAATGTGCACTTTAGTTCCCTTAAAATTAAACATCTGAATAAATGAAAAGATCATGCTTGTTGTGTATTTCAAAACTTAACAGAATAACTTATTACAGTAAGTTAATTTTTCCAGCAATTAAAAGAGATGATATATTCTAAATTAATCGCGATTCCAACTACACCTAGTTTCACTCAGCAGCCCTCGTTATCTATGTAGAAGAAAACAAAATACTGAGGTTTATAATTTTGACGTGAACCTTAAATGGTAATGCCAACCATATCTCTAGCTATTTGTGTAGACACAGTTTACTGAATTTACTGGTTCACTGAGCTACAGCTAACATTTTTATAAGAAAGTGTGTATAATAAACTTGCAACGAAACACAACTTACAGAGTAAAATGACAGTTTTCTTCGTATAGATGTATACACTGCTAGCCAAAATCTTAAAGCAATGAACATAAAGAAAATAATATGCATTTTGCGTTGTTAGACTCAACTACTTATTTGACTAGAGCTTCGAAAGATGAAAATAAGAAAAGGGAAAATAAAAACTAAAAAACTTTTTTAACATTTAACAGGGAAAATGTGAACACTGTGAAATTAGCCTAAATACTAGCTGGTCAAAAGTTTAAGACCATACCAAAAAGAAGTCTTAAACAGGGTAGGAAATGCCCAACAAGAGGTCTCAGTAGCGAGTTGCACAGCCGTCATTGCGAATAACTTCAAACATTCGCTTTGGCATGGTCGATATAAGAGTTTGCAGAAGGCTGGCTGAAATAATATTCCAAGTGGTGAAGATGACTTCACGAAGATCATGAACTGTTTGGAATTGACGCCCATTTCTATAGATTTCCCTTGCCCTCCACCCCCAAACATTTTCAATGGGGTTCAGTTCGGGCGAACACGCTGGATAATCCAAAGGAATCACGTTATTCACCATGAAAGAGTCCTTTGTCCTGCGGGCATTGTTGATTTCAGTGTTGTCCTGCTGAAAAATCCAGTCATTTCCACACAAGCGAGGGCCTTCAGTCAATAAGGATACTCTCTCCAACATACCAATGTAGTCAGCAGCTGTTTGACGCCCCTGTATAACCTGAAGCTCCATTGTTCCATGGAAGGAGAAAGCACCCCAGATCATGATGGAACCTCCTCCACTGTGTCGTGTAGAAACTGTGTGGAAATCCTTATCGTGCCAGTAACGTTTGAAGCCATCTGGACCATCCAGGTTAAATTTTTTCTCATTAGAGAACAAAACCTTCGTCCACTTTTCCACATTCCATGTTTGGTGCTTCTCAGCAAAGTTTAACCGAGCTGTTTCGTGGTGTGGAAGGAGGCATGGCCTTTGAAGACGTTTACGGTTTTTAAAGCCTTTCTTTCGTAGATGACGTCTTATTGTTCTTGAGTTGTATTCTGCGTCCGTAAGGGCCTTAATCTGGTCGACGATCGGCTGGTGTCTTGTCGGACAACCCGTCCAATCCTCCTGCTCAACGCTGGCGAAATTTTCTTGGGCCGACCACTTAAAATTCTCGTTCTGTATCCCTCAGGATTTTTTAAAGAAATATGCAACAGCAGTTTTACTATACCCAATCTCACCAGCGATGGCACGTTGAGAGAGACCTTGCTTTTGCAGCTCGACACTTCTGCCACCTTCAAACTCTGTCAACTTTTTAGCCTTTGCCATGTTTTTACTTAATGTAACACAGGAGATGCCAGTGGGAGATGTTAACAACGCTAATGCTTGAACACAAATGACTAAATTTCGTTACGTGTTTACCGATTAACGCTTCGTTTCAGTATGATCTTAAACTTTTGACCAGCTAGCATTTAGACTAATTTCATAGTATTCACATTTTCCCTATTAAATGCTAAAAAAGTTTTTTTTTAAATTTTCCCTTTTCTTATTTTCATATTTCGAAGCTCTACTCAAATAAGTGGTTGAGTCTAACAGCGCACAATACATATTTTTCTTTATGTTCATTGGCCTTAAGATTTTGGCTAGCAATGTGTGTTATTCGTTTTACATTTAGTAGTAGTCACAGTTTTGATATTCTCAGCCTTATAAAGTAAGCGTAATAGTAAAATTATTGCTGAATTTGTTACATGCGGAATATTCAAGTCAGTCCATCTTATAAAAAAGTTCAGATAAACAGGTTTTTTAATATTACCTTTACAATTAACTTTATCTTCATCTTCACAGTCAGCAAATCGTTCATTTTCAACAACTTCTTCCTTAAATAACTTTCCAGGCGGGCATTCTTTCAACACTGCGATGTTATTTTTACACTCATAGTACTTTTTGCACAGTCTCTCGTGCGGGAACAGACCATTTTCAAAAGGACAATTAAATACGAAAGCTAATAAAAAGAAAGCATGTCTAAAATGATTCTGAACAGACACAGAGTAACATTTGTTAGATTCAAAACATTACGATTTCACATCAATTGGGCTTGAAACTCGACAAAATGATGTTCAAACTATAAATTTCAGCTGATTATTTAACCAAAGATATCGGGTACATTTCAACAAAACATTGCAATGTTCTAAACACATCAAACCAAAAAATCCCCAAGTAATACAAATGTAAGAATCGTATTACCCATGTGTCTAATGCGCTATCTTAACCTTAATTGTTTCATCTTGCGTGACTAAAACTCCATCGAGAGTCGATAAAATTAACTTACTAAAATTGTTGCAAACAAGCATAAGTAACCTGCAGTTACTGAATGACATTGTGCATAAAAGTACCAATAAAATTATAACATCCTGAATCCTGTTACTAGATTTAGCATTGTAAGATTTTTTCCTTACACTTATGCAATAAAAAAATGATAGCCTAAGCTTTTAAACAATACCTTTCGGGTTTTATATGATAAACAGCTCACACTTCCTTTTTCTGCCATTGGTTCATCACATAACATTAAACCTATTTTCTCTGGGTGAGTAAACATTTCCGAGTTGAGAACGCTACATTTAAATAATTTTGAACATTCAAAACGGCAAGTTAGGTGAAAACCTAACTTTCCTAACCTAACTAACCTAATATAAACTCGTGGTGGAACGCCATGCGTTAGAATCACATTTTTTTCTTTACCTAGCATAATGCATGTAAGGTGACGCCACCGTGAACTGGTTGCTTTTGGAAAGGGTAGAAAACAGCCTTTTACAACGTAAAATGTTCATACCCTCATACCACGAATACATGTCCAGATCGGCAATCCAGAATTTCCAATAACTGAATATCCCTTGCACTTAATGATATTGTAAAATAAAGGATTGTAGATCAACTTGGGGTACATATGTACATCTAGAAAAAGGCCTGCAACAAGTTGTACTTTTGCCGCAGCAAGCAAAGTGTGGCGTCTTATTACAGATGAAAATCCTCGAACGCAAAGGTCAGTGGCAAAAATCATCCACTAATCCTAGGCAACAGACAAAATCAAAAAAGATTTCCGTTTGGAAACAAGACCTACAAGGTAGCCCCCCAGTGGCTCAGCGGTATGTCTGCGGACTTACAACGGGTTTCAATACCCGTGGTAAGCAGAGTACAGATAGCCCATTGTGTAGCTTTGTGCTCAATTCAAAACAACAATAACAACCTACAGGGTATGGGTTCACCAAAATGAAGGTTCTAGTCATACCTCTTGTTTAACCATTGCATATCTCAAGAGTCAGATAATAAAACGTATTTCCATGCGAATAAATACTGGTCACGTCACTTATAGATCTGAATACGATCTCACTAAGAACTGTTGCTGGGAAACCACCATCCTTCTTCATTTGATGGATTTTGGAAAATTTCAGAGAGGAGTTGGATGCTTTGAATATGATAGTCCTACAATAGAAAGTTATGTAATAAAAACTACATTGCAGTACTGATATCAAGAGATAAGGTCATCAGACAGGGCATTACCTGAAGTAAAAACGTGGTAAATCTCCAAAATAGTGTTAATATGATGTACTCAACCCTATACTGTTGTAACGGTACAATCTAGTCTAATAGTAGATTTAACGAAAAGCTTCATGTCAAAGTTAGTCTTATTGGTCTACCAATAGTGATAATCTAAGCACGCACATCAAATAACTTCCAAGAAAAACACAGTATATCCATCAACTTTGTAACATTTCAGCTATCAAACCAATACACGCTTAAGCAACTATCAACATTAATAAACTGCAACAAAATTGGTGCAGTGTCTCCTTGAGAAGCAATTATATAATGCAAAGTCTACAGAACTCGCTCTTAGATATAAAAATAAATACAAATTTACAAATAATACTATATTTTTCTGATATTTACATGTAAAAATATTTTTGTATTTTAGGTAACCTTTATAATATTATTTTAAACCTGAACAGCAGCTTAAAAACCAAGCAGGCTAAATTGCTAGGCCAGAGACCCTATAGTTTAGGCATGGCTAAGTTATTTAATAACCACTGGTCAGAGGAAGAAAAACCAGACAGAATCCTTTGTGCACCTACTTTTATCAGGATAGATAGATATATAGCCTTCATGATTGAGAGGGCAGAGTGAGTTCAGTGACATAGTGCATGTAAAACTTTGAGTCATGAATCTGAAACTTAACATGTTAACTACTTTGCCACACTTAAACCAATACAGAAAAAGATTTCAGTATCAACAAAAAACAAATTTATCAATATAAGATTCTCTTTAATTTTATAACATACTACTAAATAGCTGAAAACTCTTTAAAAAAGTCTTTGTTTAAAGAAAATATACTAGAATTAACTTTCCGTTCCAATGAATTATTTTACTTATAATGGAATATAATAGCAATTGCTTTATGAAGTTCATTACAAGAAGTAGATGGATTTTCCGTGGTTGTTGTTATAAGACATTCTACAAAATTATGCTTAATCAAGAATCCGTGTCGTGTTATACAACTGTCAGTGATGAATTGAACAGTCATGGAGTCATTTTCTTGTTCAACACGCCGCAGTGCTGAAAGAATAAAAAACATAAATTTATATAATATTTGAAAAACTAATTTTTATTTTGGAATATTATTGTTTACTTTATAAAATATTTCGATTAATACCATCTGATGTGTGATAAAAATACAAACTACCAAAATTAATTTTCAGTGATGTCGAGAAAACCCACTTGTAGAGAAAAATATATATGTAAAAACGGCTCGTTTGGGTTGAGAAAAATTTTTATGTAGAGGAGCGAACAACATTTCGACCTTCATCGGTCATCATCAGGCTCAAAAAGAAAGAAAGAGGTAACTAACCGGAAGCTGACCACATGTTTGAAAGGGGTTGTGTAACTGAGTGTCAGAATGTAGAGGGCGTGCTTAGATGTTTGAATATATAATTTTATATTATTTGTTTATTATTATTATTTATTGTATTAGATTTTAATATAGATATAAAGGTGTTCCTTTGTATTGGCTTAAATTTGAGCTTTGTGTTCATTGAATATGGTATCCATTTTTCTATTTATTTCTCCAATATAAAAGTCGTGGCAGTTATCACATTGTATTTTATAAATAATGTTGGTGTGATGTTTGTCAGTGTAGTGCTATAGCAAAGTTGAGCACTTAGGTACATTCCAACCTTAGAAATCAAAACATGTTTAGAAGATCTAACCAGGAGACTTGTGATACTTTCCACAGGAAACAAAAACAAGAAAACAACCGAAAACAACCAACAAAAAGAAGATAACTTAGACAATTTTATTGACATCCAACAGTCAAACTTACCAGGAAAAAATTAAAAATATATATTTTCCAGAAACACCTAAAAACAACATCTTAAACGATTTTTTCAAAGAATTTTCTCACAAAACCATCAACATAATTTCACAAAACAGAAAGCTAAAAAATAACCTTACAAAAAGAGAGATTAATTCCATTAAAAACCTAAAACAAGACAAAAACATAAAAATTCTAAAAGCAGATAAAGAAAACGCTGTAGTCATAATGAACACGAATGAATACATCCAAAAAATGAAGAACATCCTATCAGACATTAACAAATTTAAACAAATACACACAAATCTAACAAAGACACACGAAACGCAACTGAACAAATTACTACTATAAATGAAAAATACCAACACAATTTCACAAACACTTTATTCCTACCTACGCAAAACCGACTCACGCATACCACAAATATACGGCATCCCCAAACCTCATAAACCAGATTGTCCATTACGACCAATAATGTCCACATATGAATCGTTTAATTACAATTTTAGTAAATATACAGCATGAGCATTCTCCAAATATGTAACATCAGCCAGCTCATTCATCAAAGACTCTTTTAATTTCAAGTCTAATCTTAATCAACTTAATCATAAAGCCTTAATGACCAGTTTCGATGTTATATCCCTCTTTACAGAAGTTCCAACCGCTGAAGCCTACAAGATAGCCTTAGAACTCTATATCCGAGACCCTAACCCATCTATAGACATTCCCAGCAACTAATTATTAACCGTCATAGCATTCACCACGATGAAGAGAAACTTCATGTTCAACAGCCACAACTATGTACAAACAAATGGCCTAAGCATGGGCAACCCAGTATCACCAGTTCTAGCCAATATTTTTATGTCACAAGTTGAAACACAAGCAATTAACACAGCATTACATCCACCACTATACTGGTACAGATATGTAGACGACACGATTGCGGGATTCACATCTACAGAACACACACTTAATTTTTTTCAATCACATTAACGCTATACATCCCAACATTAACTTTACATGTGAACAAGAAGGAAGCAATCAAATATCATTTCTTAACCTCAAAATTACAAGAACCGATACACAATTTAAAACAGAAATCCACCGAAAAATCACCCATACTCAGGGACTCAGCACAAGAAACAAAACAAAAACTCAACATACTAAGAAACCAAATAAACACAGCCATAAAACTATGCTCACCAGATAAAATTAATGATGAATTAGACAAAATAAAACAATACTTCATCAACATCAATAAGATTCCTCCACAAACCGTAGAAAACATTATACGCACACACCTAGACATAAAGCAAAATCAATCAACAAAAGTAAATATATCTCACGAATCAAAAAATCACGAAACCATATACTGCTGTATACCATATATTCCCGACATCGGCAGAAAAATAACCAACATTTGGCAAAAACTAGCAACAAAATATGACATTCTAGTTAATACCAAATTTATTCAAAAACCTGGCACAAAACTGAGGTCTATACTCAGTGATGTCGAGAAACCCACTTGTTGAGAAATTTATATGCAAAAACGGCTCGTTTGGGTTGAGAAAATATTTTACATAGAAGAGCGAACAACGTTTCGACCTTCTTCGGTCAGGTTGTGAACCTGACGATGACCGAATGTCTGAAAGGGGTTGTGGTCGGCTTCCGGTCAGTTACCTCTTTCTTTGTGAACCTGACGATGACCGAAGAAGGTCGAAACGTTGTTCGCTCTTCTATGTAAAAGTGTTTTCTCAGCCCAAACGAGCCGTTTTTGCATATAAATTTCTCAACAAGTGGGTTTCTCGTCATCACTGATTATTACTTCGGATCCACTGTCTGTCATCACAAGCGTTAGGCTATACTTGTCCTTGGTCAGACAAAAATACTCCTTTTCAGTAATACTCCTTTTGACTAACTGCCTTTCTCTATAATCTATCAGTTATAAAGTAGGAAGATTATGTACAATTAGTTCTTATGTAATTTATGGTGAAATTCGCAAACAAGTTAAGAATAAATCTATAATTAATTCAAAAGGACGTTAAAAGGGAAGGACCTAAAACACTGAGAAACTAAAACACTAGTAAGTTAGTCATATTGCATAACCCGTTTATATATACATCAGACTTAAATGAGCGTTCGAGTGCGTACGTGAGTGAGAAAGTGTAAACATTTCATGCGAACATAAAATGTTCACCTCTCTAAGTTAAAATGGAAAAGAAACATTCCAAAGACACCATTATATTGTTTATATCTATGAAACAAAAATAACGTTTTAAGACAACCCTTAAATAATGATAAACAAACTTCACCAAAACAATACTTATTTACCTGTATATCCTTCAGGCAAATCGCCACAAAGACGGTTATCGCCAACTTGGAGATAATCTTTCGTGCAGCCATTGCTTGGTTGGACTGAAAAATCCACAACTATTAAATTCAACCAACAGGCGTTAATACTGGACACATTGAATCTGAATGTAGTGTTGATGTTGTTACGATAATGAAATGGATAGTTGTAACTTTTTATGTCTTCTTTTGCTTTGACTATAATTTCTCTATGGTTCAGTGCATCTGTTCCATCTATTAGAAAATAACATAACACAGTAATGCACATTTGCACTTAATATACAGTTTTGTAGACGAATTGCATATACCTCAAACACTTTTATCTAGTTTTCTATTATTATTCAAGCCAATATTTCTGATACGTTTCAAGCTACCTGGCCATGTTTCTTTTCTTATGCAGATAAATAAATGATTTACAATGTTGAATTTGTTAGGTTACACATGAAAGATTTAAAACATATATGAAGCCATAAATTCCAAATTATCACATCTGAAATAAAATGCCAGCTTCCTACCGTAGGTGGGCCTGGCATGGCCTAGCGCGTTAAGGCGTGCGCTTCGTAATCTGAGGGTCGCGGGTTCGCGCCCGAGTCGCGCCAAACATGCTCGCCCTCCCAGCCGTGGGGGCGTTATAATGTGACGGTCAATCCCACTATTCGTTGGTAAAAGAGTAGCCCAAGAGTTGGCGGTGGGTGGTGATGACTAGCTGCCTTCCCTCTAGTCTTACACTGCTAAATTAGGGACGGCTAGCACAGATAGCCCTCGAGTAGCTTTGTGCGAATTTCCAAAAAAAAATAACCTACCGTAGGCTAAGTCTGTCCATAAAAAATCTATTTTCTTATCTGTAATCTATATCGATATACACAAAGAAAAATAACAGAAAATTATATGCGTCAGGTAAAAGTACTTGAACTACCTATCTTCTATTACTTACTGGGTATCAGGGAGCTTTTTGATCTATCAAAGATGTTCCAGCTCTCAATTCCCTTGAATAAACAGAAAGCTGAGCACTAAATCCAGTTCCCACCTAATCCTTTCCAAATATTTATAAGCCCTTTTACTGAACTTCTGCAAAACTGCAGATTCTACCATTCTAAATGGCGTTTATTATCCTGTTAGAGAAATAAATGATTCAAATGGAGATTTGTCTCACTTTTCCAGATAATCCGAGGGTCGCAGGTTGAAATCCCCGTCACAAAAAACATGCTCGCCATTTCAGTCGTGGAGGCGTTTTAATGTTACGGTCAATCCCATTATTCGTTGGTAAAAGAGTAATAACTTGATAATGTATTTTATCAATATATAATAATAGTATACAAACGTATTGGCCAAGACTATACCAACTCTTTAAGTAATCATTATTCGAGATATGCTTCACATATTTAATAACATTGTTTAAAATGGATCAACACTGGCTACAACAATAATTAATAACAATATTTCGGAACTCTTGCTAATGTCATTATCAATAGTAAAAGTATTAACTATGAGCAAGAAAGTCAGCTCAGTTGTACGTAATAATGACTTGTTTTAACTGTTTTAGTTAATTACCCTTTGATCCGTTTAAATTTATTTGCCTTTTAGTACAGTTTTTTCACCATCGTGTTTTTATAAATTTTATCAATTCTATAAATGAAGAAAAGCAAACAACACAGTTGTAGTTACACTGATATTTCTAAATTGCATGTATTATCAAAAAGTAGTTCAGAGAAGTTTGTTTGCTTCATAATATGTCATCATTCCATATGGTTTATCACGAATTTCATAACACAAGGTACGCCCGCCAAGTGGTTTATAATGCTACAAACCCGATTTTGAGACCTATGATGGGCACAGCACAAATAGTCCTTTGTGTAACTTTGTGCCTAACAACAAACAAAAACAAGTTACCGTAAAACACGGTGACAAAATATACATCACCAAATTTTACCATTAATTTAAAATGAGCTATTGGTTGGAATATCACAATGTTTAAGTTATAGAAATTCTGATGTTTAAGCTTTCAATGAAGCTTTTTATCATATCTGATAACTATACTACAAGATTACATCTATTTACCATCCTTTCAAAATCCTTCGTATTTGACAAATGTTTTATATTCATTATTGCTCTTTATATGATGAGAGGCTCGTTCATTCTGTAAACTTTTATGGCTTTAAGTTAGAATATTTCTCAGGTACACACATGGGAGTTGTTTTACTAATATATTGTATTTTGAGAAAATAGTTTTGAATAATTATAAAAGTTTGCCGTTTTTGCAAGGAATAAATATGGCAGATCTTGGCTATTGTGTTTATTTTTTACTTCCCATTAGATATATCTTTTTTTCATATACACGCCAGTGGTGAAAAAAAAAAAGGAACTGTGAATAAATGTTAATTTTCGTCTCTAAACACCCCGTAATAGGGTTATTAGGACACTTGATAAATTTTTAAAAGACCAGCGCCTTTTAAACGTTTCAATGATATCCAATTTGGCTACAGTTGAGTAACCTGCCCACCTATTTCATTTGTCTTGAAGCCATAGCTTTAGAACTAAGAGACGTAGGTAGATGTGTGCCGTTTGGAAAAATCTGATCCTTGTTTGTTTGTTATAGAGTAAAGTCACGTTGAACTACTTGGCGTTTCTATCGCAGCGAATCGAACTCTGCATCTTCTTACTGCAAATCGGTAAACTTACAGCTGTTCCACCGTGTGAAAATATGTTCCTAATCGCTCCATTTTATGGTAATTCGATTACAATAGAAATAAATTGGTTTTGGTGGAAGAGTGAAAATGCCTTTCTAGACAACTTATCTGAAATACAACATTTAAAACTTAGGCAACAATAAGAAAGTTTAATGTGCAAATATCCATTTTACGTATTTGCAAATTCATTGTGCCCATTTTTGGTTTGCATTCATTTATTACTCTGTTAGGGTGTGCAAATTATGTTCAACAGAGAGAAGAGCAGGCTAGTGAAACCAATAGTGAAACCCCCCGAATCCTCCATAAGCGCTCGATCGCTCGCAGACCCCTTTCGATCAGCTTTGAATCCGCCAGTATAGAAAATTACAAAACCCATTAAACGTTCTAAAAAGACGCTATAATTTATTAAATATAACGAAATCGAAAATTTATCATAAAGTAAAATTTCTACTTGTAATATCAGTTTGAGATTTTTTTCTGAGAAATCAAAACCAAGATATATTTGTTTGTATTTAAGCACAAAACTACTCACTGGGCTCCATTTGGTGCTCTGGCCATTACGGATATCGAAACTAGTTTTTAGCATTATAAGCCTGAAAATATTCCGATGCACCACTGGGAGGTATCAGTATACATATTAAATTGATAATCGAGTGTGTGTTTGTGTTTTTCTGATAGCAAAGCCACATCGGGCTATCTGCTCAGCCCACCGAGGGAAATCGAACCCCTGATTTTAGCGTTGTAAGTCCGGAGACATACCGCTGTACTAGCGGGGGGCATTGATAACCGACACAAGAAAATAATGTCACATTTACAATAATTATTAGTAATTACAAAATACGTTTAGCAAGGCTAAGTTTTAGTGAAATAATTTACGAGAAAATAAGGCTAGTTTCGCACTAAATATAATTACTTCAAATCTATAAGAATTTATATTTTTAAATAAATACTGAAAACAATAAATATCGGATGTCTTGTATATATACTGACATTTCTTTATTTTTCAATTACACGCTGTATGTACTGAAATATAAGTTATGTTTTAAAAAAATACAAAAGTCAGGCTCGAATTCTTTTTTTTCTCTTGCACTGTTGTGTTCAAAGCACTAATAATATACTGCATTTTGCAACTCTTTAGATATGTTTGTTTGTTTGTTTTAATTTCACCCAAAGCTACACAAGGGCTACCTGCGCTAGCCGTTGCTAATTTAGCAGTGTAAGGCTAAAGAGAAGACAACTAATCATCATGGGCCTGGCATGGCCTAGCGCGTTAAGGCGTGCGCTTCGTAATCTGAGGGTCGTGGGTTTGCGCCCGAGTCGCGCCAAACATGCTCGCCCTCCCAGCCGTGGGGGCGTTATAATGTGACGGTCAATCCCACTTTTCGTTGGTAAAAGAGTAGCCCAAGAGTTGGCGGTGGGTGGTGATGACTAGATGCCTTCCCTCTAGTCTTACACTGCTAAATTAGGGACGGCTAGCACAGATAGCCCTCGAGCAGCTTTGTGCGAAATTCCAAAAACCAACCAAACTAATCATCACCACCCACCGCCAACTCTTGGGCTACTCTTTAACCAACGAATGGTGGGATTGCGAGTAACATTATAACGCTTCCACGGCTGAAAGTGCAAGCATGTTTGGTGTGATGGAGATTCGAACTCGCGACCCTCAGATTTTGAGTTGAGAGCCCTAATCACTTGGCAATACAGGAGCCCTTTAGATATAAGTGTCATGTAAAAATGTAAAATTTTTAATTTAAACAAACTGATTTAAGAATTATGTGAAATTAAATTAAAACTCTTTTTCTCTGTTATTGTTTTTGTATTAAGAAAAAAGCTTCACAAAGGGAAATCTGTGCTCTGTCCATCACGGGTATCGAAACTCGGTTTTTAAAGATATAAGTCAGCAGATATGTCGCTGTGACACTGGAGGGCACATGTGTTACTCAAAACCCAGAACTAGTTTTAAACCTGTTTAAAAATTGACAGTTTTAAAGATTTACTACATAACAGGAAATGTTAATAGATAGTTTCTGAAAAATCTAAATGTTGGTAGTAATTTGTAAATACAAACTAAGACCTTACCTTTAAAATATGACAAGTAAAGAATTACTTCAGCTACAAAATACAATTTTGCCAGTCGAGGGCGTTTCTCACACATCTTGTTTCTGTTTCATAATGTCAATAAAAATAAATATTCTGTTAATATTATAATGCTTAGGAAATTTTATCAGGTACTTAATTTCAGAGACTAAATATAGTATAGTTGTTTCATTATAAATTGTCATGCTTATGTTAATAAAAATATTTTTCATTTTAACTTTCTATAACTAAGAGGCAGAGATTTTTTATACTAACAGAATTCATGACACTATACCTAAGGTATAGATATTTTTATTCTATTAGAACCCATTAAACTACTGTAACTGAGTTGTAGAGACTTTTAATACTGTTATGATTCATTAAGCTACTGTAATTAGGATATGGAGATTTCTTTTTACTATTAGAATTCATCAAACTACAGAAACGAAAACGTAAAGACTTTATACTGTTCGAACTCATTAACCTTACTATAACTGGGATACAGACACTGTCTCTACCAATACAATTCATTTAAACTGCTGTTACTAAGATATAGAGATTTTATACTATTAGAATTTATTACACCACTGTAAGTTATATATTTTTATACTAGTAAAACTCATTAAACTACTGTCATTAAGATGTAGAGATTTTCATACTAATAAATTCCGTTAAACTACTGTTAGTAACATCTATAGTATTTTATATTATTATATTTCACGAAACAACTGTAATTAGGATACAGATACTTGTTTGCATAAATAGACCCGTTAAATTACTCTAAGATTTAGATATCTTTTCACTATTTAAAAAAACCCAAACAAAAAAACAAACAAACTGGCCTGGCATGGCCAAGCGCGTAAGGCGTGCGACTCCTAATCCGAGGGTCGCGGGTTCGCGCCTGTGTCGCGCTAAACATGCTCGCCCTCCCAGCCGTGGGGGCGTTATAACGTGACGGTCAATCTCACTATTCGTTGGTAAAAGAATAGCCCAAGAGTTGGCGGTGGGTGGTGATGACTAGCTGCCTTCCCTCTAGTCTTACACTGCTAAATTAGGGACGGCTAGCACAGATAGCCCTCGAGTAGTTTTGTGCGAAATTCTAAAAAAGAAACAAACACTATTAAAATTCATCAAACTAATCTGAAATATAAAGACTTTCTATATTATTAGTACTCATTAAACTACTATAATTCAAATGTAGAAATTTTTACATTAATATAATTCGAACATTAGAAAACTGTAAAGATTTTAATATTGCTAGAGTTCACTAAACTAGATATTTGTTATGCTATTATAATTCTTTAAGTTACTGTAACTGAAATGTAGATATATTTATACTATTGAAATTCACTATACTGTTATAATTAAGATAAAAAGATGTTTTATATAATTAAAATCCATTAAACTGCTGTAACTAATAAGTTATTTTTATTCTAAAATTAGAGCTCATTAAACTACTTTAAATGAGACATAAACATTCTTTATGCTCTAATAGAGAAGGTAAAAGTCAATGTTCATTATAAATCTGTTAAATCACAAACTATTATTTTTTAGAAACATAAAATATTAAATTTATCATTACCTTAAATATGGCATGCATTGAATATTCTGTCCACAGCTAAAGAGAACGAAATGCTGACTTATATACATTCATAAATAAATAGATATATACATATATATATCTGTACCAGAATTAATTCAGGTAAGTAGACACACACATCCGTTTTAGATTCGGCTAAGCCCCTTTTTTGCACCATTAAAACCATTGCTTAATATCAATGTTTTGTCATATTTGTTTGAATTGGTAATTTCTATGATAAATCACTAATTATCCAGCTAACATAGCCGGGAAATTATTGTTATTTTATCTCTTTCAACCGTTTCAAATGCGAATGTTTATTTGTTAGACTAATATTTACTTGTGATGAGCGATAAGCATTGCTTACAACACTTAACTTTAAAGTTTACATGTGAAAGTAAATTAATAGTAAGAGTAACCCAAATATTTAACAAAAAACCTATATGTGTTTAAAAAACAATTCCATTAATGTGGCACACAAATAGAGTTAACGCATAAACACATGTATGTTTAAAACCATGGGAAAATTACCCAGCAGGAAATGATAATTCTACATTTTGTTACTCACATCTGTTTGTTTGAGGGTCACCTTACTAACACAAATACCAGGAATGTACAGTCATATATTTTTAATTTATAACAATACAGCTGATGCTTATTACATATGCTGCAAAATGCAATTTAATGTATATATATGCGCTAAAGACGATATTTAGGGTGTTACAGCCACAACAATATATTAGATGTTAAATTTTGATTGACATTTACTCTAACAACTGCTGCCATGTATTACTTTATAACGTATTGCTTAAATATGTATCCACCTAGAAATTTTAATATAATAGAATTAAATGGCCAATATTTAATTCTTCAAGGTGTCCAAAAAGTGTGGAACAGTAGCTGATTGTGCAGCTTTTCCTAATTTCACATACGTGACGGCAGTGTCAAAGCATGAGAAGGTACAATTAATCTTACTGATAATCCAAAATTGTTTCGAATTACAAGAACAACATGTAAAATACATTTTGTACAATTCTTTGAAGTGCTAATGGTTTCAGATTTCGGATACCCTGTACAGGATCTCAGCTAAATCACTTCGAATGATATTGTCTAAAATGAAGATGCGCTAAATTAAGGAAGCAGTAACAAGTTATCCAGTAAATTGCTTATATAATAATAACGACACAACATTTTAACCGTTTCACATTTCTATGGATCGAAGAATGTTTAGTTTTATCGCAACATTTGAAAATCCTGGCTGATATTTGATTGTACCAGTGACTCATAGTGACCCTGACCCCTATACAGAGCTGGAAAGAAATGTATATAGTATAAATACTAGGCATTTATACACTGGTTTTCTAACTTATATAAGTGTGGTAAGTGAAGTATTTGTACAATATAGTCACAGTATTCACGACCAACGCTGTGCCAATGCGTGAGACAAGAGAGGAGTGTAATACCACATCCGAAAAAACAAAACAACTAAAAAAGAAAACAGCAAAAGTCCTACTCGTTTCATTACGCAATCAGTGAGGGTCGCGCCGGACCCAACCAACTCTCCATTCCATTCTCATTAATGTTACTGAAAAAATATTTAATTCACTAGAACATAACTACTTCTCCTCGACATTGATGTCAACCTTGAATAAGAAGCTATTTTGAAAGCACTATAATTAGCATTTACCTCGATTCAAGCCCATGAAACAAAACTCAAATCAACTTTCGTTTCCTTCGCATACCAAACACAC
Organism: Tachypleus tridentatus; assembly: GCF_004210375.1. Taxonomy (NCBI): domain Eukaryota; kingdom Metazoa; phylum Arthropoda; class Merostomata; order Xiphosura; family Limulidae; genus Tachypleus; species Tachypleus tridentatus. The sequence continues at coordinate 131,919,367 of NC_134825.1, forward strand.
TTGATCAAGCGGGAAATAAATTTGAGTATGTGTTTTCTTCTAACAAAGCCACATCGGGCTTCGCGAGTCGAATATCTGATTTTTGCGGTGTAAATCCCGTGACTTGAAGGTGACGAGGAAACATTCTTCTGAATTCCCTCCATGTTTAGATACCAAAATATACTTATCCAGTGGTATTATTATAACAGATATCACTCAGTAAATACGAACATAGGTTAATTACAATAGAAACTGCATAACATTAGTGATCACAGAACTTTATAAGTGAAACAATAGTGAGAGGTGACCATAAAACAAGTGGCATTAACCAAAGTATGATATATTACTAAACTGTGTTAAAGTACAATACTGAGACACATGAGAAGTGTTTACATTATATTTTTAAGAGCTTTCATTCCTAAAAATGGAGCTAAATGCTCACTACTGAGCCTGTACTGAAAAATGCTCTAATTCTCACACTATATAAATGTTGTCTACTATCTGCATTTTCAATACAGGCTCCGAATAATGGATTAGAAAAACTCGTCTAAATGGCTAATTGTGCTGCCTACTAAAAGTTTTGAATGATATTCATTCAGCATGTTTCAAGCTAAAGACCTTGTTGAATCAGCGTTCGTAAGCCATCTAAAAGCGGCTGAAGATCAAATGGCACTGGAGAATCAAGTTACAAGTAAACAACTATATTTCCTACATTTTGCACAAAATTTCTAATGTGTTTTCAATATGCCTCTTCAATGAAAAATTAATGTATGCCTGGCAACCTGGAAATGTTTAGAGTTAGGCCTACCTAGTACCATAGAGGACCTGTGGGCATAACCTAGATTTAACACTAGGTCTCTCCTACAGACCTAATGTTAAAATATTAGTTAAGCATAGGTTATTAAAAACAAAGGTATAAAGCTAGTTTTAATAAGTTCAGAGGCTTATAAATATTCAGTATTTCTCATAGCTTCCTGTATGATAGACACGGAAAATAGCATTACTCTGTAAAAATTCTACAGTGTATTTTAAATAGGTGAAGCCCTTATTAATGTTCACTTCTAGTCACTAACCGTGTGTTTGGATATATGCACTCTCTCTGCACATAAAGGATAGAGAACAACTAATTTATATATATATCAGTTGATTCAGTTTGATATTAAATAGCCCTAGTTGCTGGCTCACGTTAAACTTTTTAGACATGTATGATAATGAGCCTTGTGAATACAGCCATATATAAATCTAAGCCACAGTTCTCCAAAACATTTGCATGGTAACTGGTCTGTATTATATATATTTAATAGAACTATATTTACACACACACTGTAAGTTTATAGGCTCATAAAGCCATATTGGCGGATTTTCCAAACTCAAGAATTTTCTTTTTGATTCACAAGTATCCGAGTTCTAGCTTCGTCATTCCAGCCAGGCAAATAAATCAGGAAGTTACAGCTAATACAGGAGTAGAAGTGTGCTAGAAGCTGTCATTCATGCCATCAGGAGCACCAAGACAGTCCTTGAAGCTCTTACTCCTGCTAAAAGAAGACATTATCAAGGCTGAGATTTTATGGTTTGAAAATGATGGATATTCATAATTCCTACAGAGTGAGTGAACAAATTAGTATATAAATGGTAGTTCTGCATGTTATAGTGATGCCCTTTCCTCCATTCAGCTATACTTTTGTGAATATTGACTGATTTATATGCATTTCTTGTGTTACTTGACACATACCTTTATTATAAATAAAGATACTATTGGTTTGTAACAACTTTATCAAATAAGTTATTTCAGTAATTTGTTACTTTGGCAAATTCTAGTTAAGAAAGCTTATCAGTGACCGGCAATCATTATTACTTTTAAATGTATGGTTCCAGTTCTGTAGTTGTTCTACATTTGGTTATGTTGTTTTCTCTAAATTTTTAGATAGTCTTTTCTAAAAAATGTTTCCTGATAGTAGCATTGTTAGGACTTTCAAACATATGGAAATTAAGAATGCCCACATCTGTATAATTGGTGTGACACCACATTTCAATCAGTTGTTTTTAAGAAACTGACAATGGAAAAGTACGACTATGTCCTGCTCTATAATGAAGATGTAAATGTTAAAATTAAGTCCAAACAATGTGATTTTCATGCTTAACTGTAAGATGAAGATACTCTGGTGTCATGGTTCAATGATTCTCAATTATGGAGCAACATATGAGAAGTGAATTACCAAAACCTAAAATGTTACAAATTTCTATAGATGGACCTTTAAGGTAACTGGTAATTTTACACTTTCTTTCTGATGTCCATGGTGTACATCACATCAACATTGGCAGCTGTGGTCTTCATACAGTGCATGGTGTATTCCAGAAGGTAGTGGAAATAACTGAAACAAGAGTGTTAGGTTGGTAATTTGCTCTGTGAGCTACACCAGCTATTGAAAGAAGATCTTGCTTATCTGTGAGCTACACCAGCTATTGAAAGATGATCTTGCTTATTTGGAAGATTATTTAAAAGCTCTCGGGTCACAGAATCCCTCCATGTCACTGACATTCTGCAAAAGAAGAATAGAAAACAGACCAGTGTTGAAAAGAGCTTTGGAGACCTTGCTTAGCAAGACAATATGTAAGATCAGTTGAAGAGAAGAAGTATTCAAATTTGGGTGCAAAATCTTTTGAAATCATCAAGGATCGACTTATGACTGAAAAAATGAGCTTTATCTTGTCACTGAACAAGGAAATGACACTCTTTATGACTTGATATCAGTCAGATAAGCGCATGGTTTAATTTCTACCCACAAACTTGCTCAAGTTCCTCAGAAAACTGATGTACAGATTCGTAAAGCCAGAAGTTAAGCCCATTGACAAATTTCTTGATAACAAATTGGACAAAACATTTCATCACCTTGGTTACACAAAAGTTGACCTGAGATATGTTGCAAAGAAAATCGTAAAGGTTTCAGTTGCAGAAAAGAAAGTTGGGCAGCAAAGTATTTTGGAGTTCAGAATGACCAGCAAAAATTGTTTGCTGAGTATTGCTAAGAATTTATTGCAGAAGTTACCTTTGAAATGTTCTTAAGTGTCCAGTCTTTCATTTCTTGATCCCCACAATATGTGAAACTTCAAAGCAAAGTAACAGTATACCAGTATGTGGAGAAAAAGGCTTTCAGTTACCTTGAGCCAGAACTGTGAGAATGAGGAAAGTTGTGATGATATCATTCATCAATATTTACAATTTATTAATGATACTGTGAAGAGCAATCAGTTTATGTTTTCTGATTTCAATCCTATCATTAATAGAGTAGTCACTCTATTATATGGATCAATATCCAAAGTCAAACAGTTTAAAAAGCTCCGGCAATTAAGCTGTTAACTGATGTTACTGTCACATGGGCAAGATTCAGTTGGAAGAGGGTTTACAATAAACAGACAGTTTAAAGTAAAGAACATGTATACTGGAACCTATGTTTCTCAGAAATAAATCCATGATAACCTTACAGCAATAGAAATATTGAAAAGATAATCGTAGACAAAAATCTGCTTTTGTCTGTACCTAGTGCAAGACAGAGATACACTGCACTTCTCGGTTATCACAAGTGAGATGAAAATAGAGAATGAGATATGTCAATAAAAGGAAGGCTCTTCTTGAAAGAAATATATATCCTCTAAATCAAGAAAAGAAGTCCCCAAGAACATAGTGAAGATCAAGATATCTACTGACAAGCTGGCAATGAAGACTGATATCACTAGAAAGTTGACCTTTATTGCTAAGTCAACATTCTTCGTCAAAGTACAAAGTACAAGAAAGTGACACTACAAAATGCTTGATGAAAATCTGACTTAACTGAAAAACAAATAAATGCATATAAATATTATGATAATAGTATTGTATCAGGCCAGAAAATATGTCTTTCAAAACTATCCTTTCGTCAGAAACTCTTGATTGCTGGTTTAAAATTTGCACAAAGCTACACAAGGGCAATCTGTGCTAGCTGTCCCTAATGAGCAGTGCAAGACTAGAGAAAGGGCAACTACTCATCTCCAGCTCATGGGCTACTCTTTTACCAACGAATAGTGGTATTGACTATCACATTATAATGCCCCCATGGCTGAAATGGCAAGCATGTTTGGTGTGAAGGGGATTCTAACCCACAAAACCTGTGTAGCGTTGCACAAAATTAAAAACAAACTAACCAAGAGAAATGATATCATTGGCAAGCAAAACAGAGACATATCAAAGTTTTATATGTACTTTGTATGTAGTTATTTTACCAGCCACTTTTGTTTTCCTGTTCGTTGTATATTTTATTATGCATGAAGTCATTTACTCTTTTCATATACAGTCATGTGAAAAATTTAGGACACCCTATGAAAGCCTGTGTATTTGTGTAACATTTTTGGATATATAGATATTTAATCTCAATTGTAACAATACTGATAATATAGGAATATAACTAAAATATAACTAATCTCACGAGGTGGAAACAGGGGTGACCCTCCAAAGACAGACAGCAAAAGGAAACAGACAGAAGAAGGGAAAGACACTGGGTCCAGAGACATGGGATGCCCAGACCACCCCTACGAGGCAGCAGCATCAAGGAGGGCTGAGACACTGCCTCTGGCTTGCTGCCCCATAGGAAGGCAAAGACATGGCATTCGATGGCTCGTGCAGTGCAGAGGAAGGACAGCCCCCAGGTACCAGACCAAGGGGAGGATCCTCCTCTGCACCACCTCCAACCTGTCAAACAGGTTGACAGGGCAGTAGCGGTAATCATGCACCACTGAACCACCCCCTCCCAAGCACCCCAGGGCCCACGAGAAAACGAACCCGAAGCAGGTGATAGGAGAGGGGGTTCAATCCAGACCAAATGGGGAGTCGGCAGACGAGGCCCATTTGCCAAACCCCTGCACACAAGACTTGAGGACATTCAGCTTGGCAGCACTGGCCCAAGAGTAACAATGGACGATGGCCAGTGCTGAACCTAAGGATGTAAAGTTCTCAAGGAACAGGTTCACATCGTCTGCATGCGCAACATACGTCACGCACGAACCCCCTGGCATCTAGAGTTCACGCACCGAGAGCGACTGGTACAGATGAGAGAGCAGGCACTCGATAACCAAACACGTAAAGTGTTGGGGACATTGAGCAGCCCTGACGAACCTCCTGCAAGATGGGAAAGGAGGACGTCAGGTACCCGTTAACCAAGAGCCTGCTCGAAGCAGTCGTGTACAAGGCTTGCATGTAGCGTACAAAACTGGAGGAAGGCCACACCTCCCCAGAACGAACCACAGAAATCCATGGTGGACTCGATCAAAAGCTTTGCTCTGATTGAGGGACCCAAAGACTGCAGGGATATACTGATCCATGATGTAATGGAACAGGTCCCTGAGAAGCACCAGATTTTGTTGGATACTTCTGCCCTGCACGCCACAAGTCTAAGTGCAGCAGACCAAGGAAGGCATGACTGCACCCAAACGGGCATACAGGACTTTAGAAATAATCTTTGCATCCACGTTCAGAAGAGAAATGGGTCGCCACGAGGAAAGATCTTCAGACTGGCTGGGATCCTTACAGATAAGTGTAATTAGCCCATCCAGCATTCCTGGTGGCAGAGACCCTGCAGCCAGACAGTTGTTAAAAAGTTGGACGAAGGAGGGTCCAACGACATGCCACACATGGCTGTAAAATTTCACCGGCGGCCCATCTGGCCCAGGACACTTACCAAGCGGCATGGACCAAATGTCCGACCAACACTCACCCAAGGAGACTGGTTTCGCCAGCTGTTCGTGAAAAGAAGGGTCGAGGGAGGGCAAAAACCGAGTAATGTCATCCCACAACCCCTCATCCACGGGTGACGCTGAAAATAAACGGCGATAGTAGCCGAGGCACGTGTCCAGAATGTCGGAGATATCAGATGACGATTGACCATTCTCCAACACCAGACTGCAGATGTGTCTGGTCTTAGCCATCTCCCGTGCCTTGCACAGCAGAACCCTGGTGGCAGTTCTGGGATCGAGTGACTTGATCAGACTAGAGACGCTCGCTGCATGGAACAGCTTAGAACAGTCCAAATCTATTTCACTATGGAGTGTCTCAATGTTTGAGATGACCCAGCGATCCGTCGGTCTGCCATGAAGCAAGGCAGCCAAGATGTCCTGCTTGCCCTGCAAGGCCAGGCAGCGGGCCCACAAAAGCCACACGTCAGCTTGCCTCAGCAAGGAGGCACAGGCCTCCTTGAGACCCGCCCACCAAGATCTGGTGACGGTCTCGACAGAACAGAGCCCCCAAACAAGGGCAAGCAAAGCGTCTCCAACCCCATCCTCGGCAAGGTAGAGACGTTTAGCCGCCGTACACACCGGGGCCCAGAAAAACGGGGACAAAATCCCGGAATGTGGTGAGAAACACTCGATGGTCAGACACGAAAAACGAGGCATCCCCAACCCGATGAACAGCAACCCCGCCGGGACTCTGCCGAAGACCAGGTGTCACATAGAACCTGTCAAGGTGATAAGAAATGCTCTGACCGGTCCAGCTAGCCACAAAAGCAGATCCATACAGTCCCCGCCAGACAATGGAAAAGTCGAAATCCGACAGCACTGCATCCAGAGACCACGTATACCAATCACCAGAAAGAGGATCACCCCCAATCTTGTCGAAGGGAGAATCCAAAATGCTACTGAAGGCACCACCAAGGATGATATCGGCCTGTGTAACCATGAACCTATCCAAGCTCTAGAAATTAGGTCTCCTGCTCTCCAGACTGGACAGGTGCATAGACATTGATAAGCCGAATGTTACGACCCCAGCGACAACATCAATGTACACCATCCACCCCTCAGCATCACTATGCGATGCGAGGATGGTCCTATTAAAATGCGGGTGGAAGAGGATCCCCACCCCACGCGAACGTGTAGTGCCAAACGACCAGAAGGCATGGACAGGGTAACAGGATGAAAAAGGAAAATGGTCCCTCCGAGAAGCAAAATGGGTCTCCTGCAAAACAATAGCGTCAATTGCAAAGCGATTGAACAGGGAGAATGGGTAGAATTGCTTAGCAATGCTACGTATTCCCGGATGTTAAGAGTAAGGCAGGAAAAAACCCATCAACCAATCAGAGGGGAGAACTCAGTGATGATGATGCTTCGACAAAGTTGACGGAGGCAGGGGACGTGCAGCCTCTTGAGGCTACCTGACCCTACCCCCTCTTTGCAGCAGCGGCCGCTAATATCTGACCACCTCTGCTGCACACGAGGGACATCCGGACCGAAGTCCGGCAACATAACGGGGCTGCAAGGCCCTGCATCTCCCCACTGTCCTCACTCAGGCCAGAGAGGCAGGGAAGACTGGGGAAGTCCAAGAAACTGGCAAACGAGCTAGGTGACAGCAGCTCGTCCAGTGTTGTGGTCTGCGCCATACCCAGGGCCAGTGCCAAGGGTCCCTCAGAACCCCCAGCCTCAGCAGTGCAAGCAGGGGCAGCCAGGGGCTCCTCGGAGTCCCCAACAACCCCCACTGACCCAACCCAAACAGGGGGCAGGACACTCCTCAGAGGAACTCTCCCAAACACAGACAGGGAGTCAGGACCCTCCTCAGGGGACCCACACCTACACTTACAGGGGTGGCTGGATCGTGGGCGCCCACACAGCTCCCAACCCCCACACCATCTGACAAGGAGGCCTGAACCTCCAGGGAGACACGGGACACCTCAGGGCCATCTGGGCAGTCCTGAACCTCCACATGGGCGTCGTCCAAACTCAGACCCGAAGGATGTGCCAAAGCCTCCTCAGAGGCCCCCTCCACCCGAACAGCACCCGAAGCGCCTCCCTCCTCCCCAGAGGACGTAACCCCCACGAACTGGGTGGGCGAGACGCGATCCTCCATAGGGGACTGGGACACACCTCCCCGGACGCCACAGCTGCCCCCCTCGTGAACCCCACCCACAGTTGCATTGAACGACACAGTAGTGAGGAGCTGCCGCCCCCGCCCTCTTGGGCCGCGAAACAGTTGGTGGCCCCACAGCCAGCACCACAAACACTGCACTTGACAATGCAGACACTGTCGATATGTCCATAGACTAGACACGTCCCGCACCGCGGGGTCTGGCACTCTGCCAAGAGGTGGCCCTCGAGGCCACAACATCGACACAGACGTCGCATGCCTGGGTAGTTGCACATTACCCTGAAACCGTTCACCAACACAAAGTTTGTATCTGGCGTCCACATGTCCATGCAGACACGCAGGTTCCCAGTGCATACAGACGGGCGCGAGTGTTGCGCCTGATGTTCTATTTTACGTACTGTCCCATACGCCGACAACACGCCCTTGACGACATCATGGGACATTTCAGTGTTTTGATGCATGTGTCTCCCTCTATTCGATTTTATCGAACTATCAGTTCTCGTTTGGTAGTTCTGTGACAAGATGTGTTTGTGTGTATTCTTTAAATGCATTCAACTTCGTGATTTTTATTAGTAGTGTTTTCTTCCAAAGTGGAATTTGTTACAAATATTCTATCAAAGCTCACGGCTTTTCAGATAAGTACGTTCTAAGTTTTTCAAATTGTTTTTCCTTCACATGTTGTGTTTGATTTTCAATTTACATATTGAATTCCAAAGCTCGTGTTGTCACTTCGGATGTCATGTCTTTGACTAATACAGTCACACATTATATAGGTCCTAATGATTCATCTTTAGATTTACTCTGTATTATCTGCCGGGAGACTGACTGTTATGTAGGTCAACTTGCTTCCCCCAGAACATACCAACTATGTTCAGATCACCAATGATTTTGACAGCCCTTTTCTGCCATCTGATTTTGACATCTCCCACCGCCAACTCTTGTACCGACAAATAGTGGGATTGATCATAACATTATAATGCCCCCATGGCTGAAAGGGCGAGCATGTTTGGTGTGAGAGGTATTTGAACCTGCTATCCTCAAATTACGAGTCGAGTGCCTTAACCATCTGGCCTTACCGAGGCGACCATAAGGGAAGTAGGAACACAGAAATTGTACAAAGCTTACACTTCAAACAACGAGAGCTTGTGCATTTTTCTTCTACTGTGCTTTGTTTTTATTGTGACCAGGAGTGTATATCGTTTTCATTGCATCTTGAGAAAACTCCCCAAAGTAAGTATCAAATGAATTGCTCGTTTCTTTTCTCCTCCTGTTAATAAAAAAGTTGGAATAAGCGAGGTAGTGACGTGATGACGACAAACCCACTTGAAGTAAAAATGTATCTCAAGATGGCTGATGTGGGTATTTAAACCTTTATTAAAATAGAGAACAACGTTTCGACCTTCTTAAGTCATCTCCAAATTAACGAAGAGACTTTGCAGCTGACAGTTGCTGGGAACGTCTTAGGGACGAGTGTAAATGGGTAATGGATTATAGAGAATGTGTGTAAGAAATGGCCAAGTGACCCTTCTTGCGAGGCCAGAAAAAAAAAAAAATCTGAGATGATCTCTTGGATGAAATCTAAACAAATGGATAAATACTTTATCTTGCTGTTTAGAATATTATTCTATGACAAGAAACATGGAGTAATACACATATTACTTTATCCAAGATCTACTTTTCAAAATTTAATTGTTTTATCTAAGATGCATATGCTATTTAACATAAATTGCACTTGAAATTTAGGTTATTTCTGAAGGGTTCTCAACAGTTACGGGTCATTTAACTTTGTATGTTACATTCCTATTAGAATTATAAGCTTACTAGTACCAAAATCAAATGACAGTTTATAAGTTGGCTTAAACACTGCAAAACTACTACTTATTACTGGCATAGCTTTTTTTTTTTTAATAGAAACAGTAAAATAAGGGCTGCAATTTGTATTTGAGCACTCTTGCTACCTCTCACATTACCATATCCTAGTCTTAGTAGTAATGTGCTAAGTCAAAAAATGTAGCTACAGTGGAATCAGAATTACAAAATTACTTTTAAATTCTGAAAATAAGAAAAAGATGAACATCTTTCAATTTTTGCAATGAAGAATACCTGTACAGTTGCTCTTTGTTGTACTTTTTTGCAATAGATTAGAGCCATTGTATACTCTTCAGTTTACTTATTACAAGTTTATAATTTTTTTGCTTGTTATAAGTACTTATTTTATATAACCTGGGAAATAAATTTCATCAGGAAATAAACCAAGGCTGAGCTAATATGAGATGTAAAACAGTATAATGAGTTAATAAGACACAACCTTTATAAATGTGTACATTATGCAAGTGATGCATAAGAATTATCTAATAATTGTAAAATTGAATTGCAAAGCATTTTTAGGTTCCAAGATGAAGCATTTGTTAACCTTTATTGTCTAGTTATGCCTGACAAAATATAACACTTTGATTAGTAAAAATCATAGAAGTTAAGCAGAATAACCATGTTTCTTTTTAACCAAGTTTAAATCAAAATGAGTGACAATTCTTTTACTGAAGTTAAGGATTTACTAAAAACAAGATATTAAACTTAAATTGTCAAATATAAGTTTGCATTCTAATTCAAATAAAATTGTTTGTTTCTGAATTTCAGGCAAACCTATACAAGGGTGATCTGCACTTATCAATCCCTAATTTAGCAATGAAACAGTAGAGGGAAGGCAGTTAATTATCACAGCCAACTCAGTCTATTTTTTACCAACAAACTGTGAAACTGACCATAGCAATACATGGTCCTCCATGGCTGAAATGGGAAAAATGTTTGGTGAAACAGAGATTTGAACCTGTGACCGTCAGACTGTGAGCTAAGTGCCCTAACCACCTGGCCATGTCAGGCCATTAAAAGAAAATACTTGTACTGTAGTTTTCTAAACTTGAAAACAAAATAAATACCTTCAAAGTTATTTCAAGAAATTAAGACTTTGGCAAGTTAAAGGAAATAAAATTGGTGTTTTCACATATAATACAAACTTATAAAACCACTGAGAAATAAAGTGAAAGGTTATTGCACAATGATATGCTTTATTGTTTAATAAAATTAAATATAGTAATTTTTTTTAGGTTTTGGAACAAGTCATTTAGTGTACACCATTTAATTACCAGCCTAATGGAAGAACAACAAGATAATATAATGAGTGTATGTTTAAAAATAATAAATTTTTGTACTGCAGACCAAAAATTAACAAGAGAATAGTGTGTTTATGAAAGACCCACACCCCCTACAATAAGCATAATATTTGTAATAAAAATCATAACCTTAAAAATTAATCAAGGCTGTAACTCTGTATGCAATACCTGTTGTGTAAGTCTGGTCAAAGTGCATTCATTTAATCTTGAGATACCCTACGCATAAGACTTGGATAAATAAATAGAGGAAACAAACCTGTTCCATTCTGCTTATAAGTGTAAACCTTATACAGTTGTTAAAAGTATGCATTATTGAACCTTGTAAATCAGTTACTCTCCTGGAGAATTTGAAATATGTACTTTTAATCTCATTCTTTAATTCTTTCATTAACAACATCAGTATATTATGTATTCATAGTTAATGTGGTTTTAGAGAATAAATGACCCATTTCACTGTTCATAACATTTTACAACATCTCACATGTATTTCAGTTATCTTACCATCTGTAAAAAGTCTACAAATATGAAAATTAAAATTGAGTACAGAATGTCTTTGTGTTGACCACATGTCTGGCACCTTGATGAGAGGAGGATCAGGTTATAAAAGGAGTATGCAAAAGTTAGATGAGTAATCTACCTTTATGTTGTTTTCAAATCTATTTGGTGATAAAAATGGTTTTACCTGTGGTTTAGATTTTGAAGGCCTTACCACATATAAATCCTACTAAGCTGAATAATGTACAAACTAATCCTGCATGATATCATAAGAAGACTAGCACTCACATACTACCACAATGATGGTAAAGTTGATGATGAGGAACCCACTTTGTAAATTATGAAAGTTTCAGGCCATCTCCAAACTTTAATATGTTGTAAATGCTGCAGCTTTTAAGCAGTATGAAACATAGCATCATTAAAACTGCACAATAATTAATTAGACAGAACTAAAGTGGTGCCATTTTTAATAAACTGTTGTGCATTTTTAACATACCAATATTTCTAATTTTAACCATAAAGCTCATATATACACGTGTTGAGCTGATAATTAGAATGTTCAAAAAACTTTTACTTTAGATTTTTAATTGCTTTATTACTGAAAATAAAGAAAACTTGATTATATTTGATACTGAATATTTTTAAAGTACAATTTTTATGTCAAAGGTTAATTACATAGCCTCAGTGATCAGTAATGAGCTAAATTATAACTCCTCTTGCAAAGGTTTTGTCACTACATAACATGCAATATGGAAAAGCTATTCAATACTTCATATATGTTTTCATTTTGGGTAATAAAGGTTATAACAAGAAAATAACATTACATTTCTAATCTTCATTATTTTTCAGTAAAGCTCATGTTAATATACAATATTCAATTTTTTTTTTCAAAAAAAAAAAGGCTGACTTGTGCCATCTTGTAACAGGATGCAGTATTACAGTATTTTCACACTGGATATACATTTAAAAACCTGAAGGCTATTAACCCAACGTTATACCTCTGAGAAATGAGAGGCAAATTGTATTGTACCTAAAAACAACTTCCTTAATATTGCTCATGGAATTAGTTGAGCAACAAAACTGCTCATTGAAATTAGTTTATTAAAGATAAATACAAAATTATAATTCTCTTTAATAAATTATTAGTGAAGTATTACATGACAATAAATACTAATTTATTATAAATTCCTGAAGAAGGAAAGGTTCACCAACAGACCTAATGTTTATGATGAAAATCATGTAAACCATAGATTTTTTTAACACCAATTTCAATTTGTCCGTTTTGGATTTTGAATTGGAGGTTCACTTCAAAAATAGAGTACTGGGTTGCTTAGTTTATGTATTACATGACAATAAATACTAATTTATTATAAATTCCTGAAGAAGGAAAGGTTCACCAACAGACCTAATGTTTATGATGAAAATCATGTAAACCATAGATTTTTTTAACACCAATTTCAATTTGTCCGTTTTGGATTTTGAATTGGAGGTTCACTTCAAAAATAGAGTACTGGGTTGCTTAGTTTATGTATTACATGACAATAAATACTAATTTATTATAAATTCCTGAAGAAGGAAAGGTTCACCAACAGACCTAATGTTTATGATGAAAACCATGTAAACCATAGATTTTTTTAACACCAATTTCAATTTGTTCGTTTTGGATTTTGAATTGGAGGTTCACTTCAAAAATAGAGTACTGGGTTGCTTAGTTTATGTATTTCTTAATCCTATAGGATTTGTCACTCCTGCATCAATTCTACTTACTAGCTGATTACAAAAGAAAATGTTTTTCTAATTAAACACTTCTGTGAAATCAAAACATATACACTCACACTAGCTCAGAAAACCCAAATTACAATATGTTGTGAATTGTTGTTTTGAGCCATGTTAATTCTCAACCATACACCTTTAAAGGACTGAAATTCACAGAAATAAATCAATGGGTAAATTACAGACTTTAATAAAATAAAATAAACTTCCATGTAATGAGGCATAAAATACCCCATGAGTTACACTTGATTTACAGACAGAAAATAAGTGTTAAGTAAAAAATACTTATTATGTGGAAATTATGACATAATAAAAGAACAGTAACATAAACTGATAGTTCAGATGTTAAAAATAAAGGAAAAAAATTTTATTCATTACAATTGATACACAGTCAATCTGTATATTCAGATGGTTTGTGGTTTACAATAATGATCCTGATATATTGCAAACTGCTATTTAATGGGAAATGATTTTTTCCAGTTTTAATTATTATTAAAAAACTAAATGTACAATTTACAACAATGATTCTCATAAAGAACAAATATTGTAATAATACAGCTTTTTAAAAGTTGTAATATCTACGCCTGGAAGAACTATATAACTGAAAGCTATTTGTAAATAAGCTGATATATAAAGTACCTCTATTTTATGGATATATGAGAAATCTATTACTAGTATACAAATATTACACTAAGATGAGAATTCTGAAGAGTACTTCTTGTTCATATTACAACAAAAAGTATTTTAAATTACAAGTTACCCAACATATGACAACTGTGCTTCAAACTTGCCAGCATAGAGGTAGTCTACAACTAAATATTCTTAATTTTGAATATATTTCTATAAACTAACTTTACAGATGTTTACACTTAAGGTAGTATTTATGTTCTTTCTTCATGATTTCTGATCTGACCCTGTAGAGAAACAATCAGGAAATTATACATTTATAAAATTACAAAATAAAAATGTTTGATATCCTCAAAATATGTTACAAGTTTACTTGAACATACTTTTAACATGCTCTGATTAAAATAATGCATCAGATTATTACGGACGATTTCATGCTAAGTACCATTATATAAGATACCACAGTTTGATCTGTTCCCTGACAGTGGTTATTTTAACACAGAAATAATCAACCAAATATGATCTTCTCTACTCAGTATTTGCTTTAACTGTTCTCTGTCAATATTTATGTCAGAGTATCTTTTGCCTAATTTCATCACCACAATGTATATTGTTACCCTAACACAAAAACTATCCAAAGACTAACATTTTCCTATTAATACCCGTACCAATAGAATATTATTCTATCGAGCTCAAAGGCTGTTGTTGATATTTAGACTAATATGGTTGTATTCTACCTATTTCAACCTCTTTCTGTCAGTACTTGTATTAATATAGTTGGATTCTAACTAGTTTAATCTTCCTTGTGAATATTTTAGTGTTTTACTGATACCTGATTCAGCAATGGGAATAAGTGAATTTCTCAAATTCTTGTTCACAGAATACTGATTGTCAGAAAAGGGCACTTTATTCAGAATGACAATCTTCTGACTTATAAGTATGCTTACAATCACAACTATGTATTTTTTGACACATGAAACATTATCCACTATAGAATAAAATACCATCACCTAATTTCTGTTTGTTCTTTTTCAATAGCTGAAACACTGAATGAAGGAAAGGCTAAAACAATGCACATCTCACCCATAATAACAGCACCCTATGCACAGAACTGATGTGCACCATGAACTTGCTGGAGATATACACGAGATTTTTTCAGTGAAGTTCTAAGAATAATGTGACAACTCTTTAGTTGCATTCAAAATTTAATTAAACTATATTAGTATCAATATAGTCAATGAAATTGGCATTAAAATGTCAATAAATCAAAATTCAATATAACTTTTAATTTTTTAGTTTCAAAAGTAAATATTCAAAATAAATTCTTAATCTCCACTTCTTTGCTCCAAATTGTTTATTTAAAGATAATTTCCAGTCCTATTTGAACTTATATCTTTTGATACAGATTAAAGTTATTGTATAAAATGTGCCAAAACATATTTACATCAAGAAACCCATCAAGAAAGTCAAGCCCACATGCCATGTTATTCTATAACACACTGCTTTTATTGTCAGTAATTCTCCAAGACATTTATGGATACATTATTAATAACCAACAGAAAGTGTTGATTCACTGAATGACATATAATGCTAACTCATTCTTATGACAGCTTTTGAATTATTTAACCTACAGATTCAAAGTTGCTCTCTCTAAGTTCACCTCATACATAGTAAAGAAATTATTTCAATCCACTCACACATTTGTTAGAAAGCCAAATAAATAACTATAATTAAATAACATTGTATTCTTTGTGTGTTTTACTGTTTTATTCATTAAACTTAAAACTTTATACTGAAAAGTGTGACATTCAAAACACAGCCCTGAGGGACACCAAGTTCCTGTAGAAAAGAACAGGAAACTGTCGAACCCACATGAACTTGGAATCTCCTGTCCATTAAAAAATTAATAAAAATGCACAAATGGCCACATAACCCATATATATGGAGGTCTTGCAAAATGCCATACCTCAATGTTGTATCATAAGCCTTCTCAATGCCAAAGAATATTGAGACAAGATGTTGTTGTTTGAGAAAGGCTTCTCTGATTGACATTAAGTTGAATCAGATGATCCATGGAAAAATGCTGCCATTGGAACCCACACTGGGTGAGCGAGAGGAGGTTGTTTGATTTGAGGAACCAAACAAGACAAGTATTAACCATCCTCTCTAAGGTCTTACAGAGACAACTCATAAAAAAAACACAATGATAATTTAAAGGAATCTTGGGATCCTTCCCAGTCTTAGAGAAAGGTAGGACAATAGCCTTGCACCAGGCATCAGGAAAAACATTCTCCTGCCAGATCTGGTTAAAAAAAATCAGAAGAATAGCAAAAGAATCAGGAGCTAGATGGCACAGCATTTCACAATGTACATTATTAGGTCCAACAGATGTACTGCCAGACCGATGAAAGGCCAGTATGAGTTCCACCAGTGTAAAGAGATTATTATAGCAATAGAGACAATCACCTCGAAAGGAAAGAGGTGACTGCTCTGCCCGAGTCTTGATGGCTAAGAAGGTGCAGAAGCGCTAGATACCCAACAAAAGCTTCCACCTAGAGTACTGGCAATGCTCTGGGTATCAGCTACTTCCTGGCCATTAGAGAGCAAGATTGAGAGGGGGACAGAATTATATAGCCCAATGACTTTGGAACTGGTGACAGAAGATATGCTGGTTGTGAACTTAATCCAAGATTCCTTCTGACTTTAATGTCTTACCCACTGAGTATGTGCACGGGCATGCTGGAAAGCGATGAGATGCAAGAGTGTGGGATACCTATAAAAAGTATCCCAGGTCCATTTTTGAGCCTTCCATGCTATGTGGCAGGCAGAATTCCACCATGGATGAGGATATCCTTGAAAATGTGTCGAGGTTTTAGGAATACATTGAGCAGCTGCTTGTATAATACAGTCAGTTACTGCTGTCACACAGATAGCTTTCAGACAATGGAAGGATCAAATTCTGTGAGAGCAGTGAAAGAGGGCAAGTTTGCTTGATCCAGCTTCCACCTGGGCACGCGGGTCCGATGGCATCAACCACGGCCAGTCTCTCTCAAAATTACAGGAAAATGATCACTGCCTCATAGATTATTGTCAACCCTCCAAGAAAAATGGTAGAATAGTGAAGGGCAGCAAATTGGAAGTACAACAGTAGTAAAGAACTGACTTAATGTATGAAAATAAGTAGAAGAACCAGTATTGAAAAAAGAAAGGTTGTGATCAGAGAGCATATGCTCTATGGAGTGACCTCTCCTATCAATATCAGCACTTCCCAGGGGGGATGATGTCCATTAACGTTCCCCAGGATTAAAAATGGAGATGGTAACTGTTCAATGAGATCATCAAGGTCTGATTGATCATAGGTCTCTCCAGGTGACAGGTAGAGAGAACAAACAGTGATGGTATGACTCAAGGAAACACAGATGGCTATGGCCTCCATGGGTGTG
Organism: Tachypleus tridentatus; assembly: GCF_004210375.1. NCBI lineage: Eukaryota > Metazoa > Arthropoda > Merostomata > Xiphosura > Limulidae > Tachypleus > Tachypleus tridentatus. The sequence continues at coordinate 131,936,736 of NC_134825.1, forward strand.
TTGAGTAACGAAGGCAGGGTGGGCACATGCTGATCAACCAACAGTGCAACCCCTTCATACACTCATCTATCACACAGCCTGCCACTTCTGTAAAAAAAAAACTGCCAAAAGATGACTGTATTGGCAGGTTTCAGAAACATTTCCTGTAAGGAGAGACATACAGGATGGAAGGAAGCAAACAGTGTTTTGATGCCATCCAGATTACAACGTAAACCTTGACAGTTCCATTATATCAAGGTGGCCATTTTTATTGATGTGTAGGTGAATTGGGTGGAGAACCCTTCTGTTTATGACCACGTCTTTCTTCTTTTCTGTCTTTGTTCGAGGGAGGTCTATCGATCTCCATGAATCCTGCCCCGAGTCGATTGGGCAGGTCTTTGCTGTTGGAAAAGAATTCCAGCAACTGAGGACATCAACAAATGATCATTTTACATCTTGGGGTGGGAGAAGATCTATCCAAGGAAATGCCTGTACCCAAAATCAAAGAAAGTGGATCTTGGGATTTGCTGGAATGTAAGGGACAGAGATGGGTGTTGAAGTTGATTCATCAACTTTTTTAACCATGAAGCTTAAAAAGACTTTTCTTTTGGTTTGGTAATGATTCTTTTGGAGGCACAGGGAGATCCATCTGCACTCCCACTGTAGTAGTGGAACGAAGTGTAGCAGCATGCATCCGAGACGAAGTGGTAGACAGCAACTTTTCAGCTTCAGGATAAGTAATGTTATGAATAATTTTCAAATACTGCACCTCTTTTCTTCCAACCATTTAGGACAAGAATGAAAGTAGGACAGGTGAGAGCCATTGCAACTGACGCAATGAGGGTCCGTTTCACACTCATAGGCATCGTGGTCCTTGCCACCATAATGAGCAAACGTTAAGGAACCACGACATGACGTCTTTGAGTGACCAAACCACTGACACTGTAAACATTAGAGAGGATTTGGAATGTATGGCTGTACTCTGCAATTAAGATAACCTGCCTTGGTGGTGGCAGGTGGACATGGTGATGTAAATGTGAGAATAATTCCATATTTGTGAGTGGATATACGCCTCACTGCAGAAACTCCTTGGGTGGATAAACGAGTGAGAATCTTCAACTCGGGGATGTTCTTCAAATCCCTTTCAACAATAACTCCTCGTGATGAATTCAAAGTAGCATGAGGTGTAACCTTAATAGGTATATCCCCAATTGCCTTTGAATGCAAGAGGAGATCACTGTGTTGAGATATGGATGTTTCCACCAGTATGTCACCAGATGGAAGCTTCATTACTGACTCTGGAGAGCCAACAAGTCCTTCCAATCCCTTCTGAATGAAAAAGGGAGTCATTTGCCCTAAAGATTTGTCTGAAAGAGAATGTAGTATAAGAAAATGAGGTACACTATTAGATGGAGAATAACTAGTATCTTGATTTTAGATCATGCAGTATGGGATCTACTGGGATAAATGGTTATCACAATAAGCTATCAGAGAGTTTAACATAGAAGAAAGACAGTGATTCACTGAGTGAACAATTATCAAGGTTGCTGCTCATGTGTACTGAGGATAATGTAGCAAAGCAACTCCTATAAATTCTTCTGAAATTCTACAGTTAACTACATAGTTACATTATGTGCCATCTCATCCCAGAAAGAATAAGTTAATTTAGTAAAAACAAAAGTTCATTGTATGCAAGTTCATAATTCTTTGAACATTTTCCTAACTGGTCTGAAAGTATATTTCCAACAACATTCACCTCTTTACACAGAATGGCTTGTTTCTTTTGTGCACTTGCCTATTAGACTTTCATGCTCCAAGCTCTGAGCAACCTCCCACCTATAAAAATATGTTTAACATGAGCTGAACTAATGAGTGAAACTATCATATGACAACAGCTCTCCATCAATAGGAGAGCAGCATAACATCCTTGTGCAGTAACTCCCCTATATAAAAAAATTACACTCAAATTAATTTCATTCTTAGACAAGGCAAGAAGAAAGTGTACTGGAAGTGGGAAGGGTGATGGGGGAGGATATCTATTGGAAATACAATTTCAAGTAAGGATAATGTTAATATACAAGACAATACCTAACCTCCTAAGGCAGAAAAGCTAGAACAGTGCAAACATTAAATCTAAAAAGTTCCCTTCAAAAAGTAGGCAGAAGGAAAACCCATGGAATGTGACATGTGATGGTAGGGACTCCATATGAGCACACCAATGAGAAAACCACATCTGATTTTGACTAGTGTAAATTTTTCACCCAGAGGAAAAGGGTAAGGAAAACAAAAAAGCCCCAAGTGTTGCAAGGATGGGTAAAATTTTCACATGATTAACTCAGCACTAGCACATAAACTGTATATTGTCCAAGTAGTTTACAGTCTGTGTCCAATACCAAATCAACTGGACACAGATGTGAGTGATGAATTCATCCTGCTGCAGGATGAGGGCAGACTAGCTGTTTGAGGGTGGGGCCCACATTGCACAGGCAAGTGAAGAAGGAAGGGCTTGAATAGCAGAGAAGTATATTATAGAGTGAAAGAGCAGTAGAACATGGGTGTATAAGGGGGTTGACCCAGACTACACACAGTGCCACCACCATCCTTTTTTCCACCATATTGTACTGTACACAATCAGTGAATAACTCTCAAAGGTCTAACACTCCAGTTGCTAAGATATGGTAAGTGGCAAAAGCTCGTATGTTCAACTTGAAGGATGGAGGAGAAAATCATGTTGGGGAGACCTGAAGAGTGCCTGGTTATCACTGGATGCCTACTGAAAAGGTCCTTTACTTGAGACAATGCAAGGGGTAAACATAAAACCATATTTATAAAAAATGGCAAAGGTAAACCAAAGAAGTGGACAGTCACTTCCATTATTTTTAGCTTTTTTCATAATACTGAACATTAGAGAAGAAAATGTACTTAACTTTCTTAAACATGGAGAGTATATTGCAAAACAGCAACTGAAGAGAGTCTAAATTCCCCAGAAGAAGAATCAGCAGATGATGAAGACAATAGTAGACAAATGTGTGCTGAGTAGTTGTAATACCTATTAAAACAATCTTATTCAATGACCAGCTGAAGTAAGATGCAAGAGGGTAAAACAGGTGACAAAACTGATGGGATAAAATGTGAAACAGCCTACAAGTATCAACAATTAAGGAAAAATATACCAACCAGAGGAGTTGGCAAACCTATCATGTAAGAGTATAAAGCAACAGGTCCCTGGACAAGGACAGCCCCCAAGGTAGAAACAGATATGATGAAAACCCTGAAATCAAGATGTAACACAGAAGACAACTTAGATCAAAATGAGCATGGAAGTTAAAATTAAACAGGAGTGAGGTGAGAAAGAACAAACAACCACTTTCACAAGCAGCCGAAGTTTAAGGAAGAAAGATCTTGTCAAGAAAGGCAAGTCAGAAAATACAATGAGAGAGTGTACAAGAAGCATCATTGGAACAAAAAAAACATCCAAATGACAATGACTACAGGCAAGAATGATAAATGTCTTTAGGTTAAAAATTATAGAAAGAACAAGAAGCCATAAGCTGGAGCAAAGCATGTCAAACCATATTAAAGTCCTAGTAAATCATGAAAGTATGAAGAAAGGGTTAGCAATGGAAGGATCTGAAGAAAGTGGAGAGGACAGGTGAAAAAAAAAACCTGGTGGTAATGGGAAAAGTATTATGTATTTGATATAACTACCCAATAACAAGCTATGGTAGAAACCAACAATCCATGCACAAACAATCATGTGAAAAAAGGCCAAAAGGTGAGCAACTGTAGAAAAACTTGAAGAAAGGGAGTACTGGATGGAACAACATAAAAAAACAAGAAAACACACCACTTCTGTTGACAAATGAACAGAGTTGAAGAACAACAGGAAAGGAATAAGAAAAATGGTTACACAGTTAAAGAGATCAGCCTTAGAGGCAATGAACCAAACAAATCCTGCATATGAAGATGAGATGATACTTCTGGGTTAAAAAGAGGCATGTGGTGTTGAAGTAAGAAAGAGAGTGGGAATTGGGCAGAGAAAGAGGGGATCTGGATGCCAATTGACAAAGCAAAGGAAACCAAAGTTGTGCTGACCAAAGAGGTAACACCAACAGGACCAGACAAACAGTGTCACACATAACAAAGAAAGTAAATGAGAGATAAGATAAAGAGAATGGTACGCATACAGAAAAGGTGAGACCAGCTCTTGTTCATAGCTTCAACTGCTAGAGCCAGAGGATGAGAAATTGGAGACCAGAGAAGGGAAAGTTTGGTGCTGAAAAAAAGAGTACAAAGGCATCCATAAGAGATATGCCAAACAGAGTAAACTCAATGAAAAACCTGAAATTGAAGAAACTACTGTGCGAGTATAATCCTGTCTGGCTGAGATAGGCAACTGGCCACCAAGCTCAGAGCCCTTGACATATGTCAAGCTATGAGATGAACCCAAAACAGCACATCCATTGCACAGAAGCAAAGAGTCCTGGAATGGGTACCCATCTGAAATATTGATACAAAAAAAAACACCTGTGAAATTGTTAAGAGTGGATTGTAACCAACTGATCCACAAGAAGAGGGAAGAATTGTAAATATGCTGATGTACAATGACAAGTTAAAATTTGTTGATGTAGAATGAATTCTCCTCCAGAACCCACATACCCATAAGTATCTATAAGGAAATGGAGGTCCAGTCCTGGAAAAGTAGTGGCAAAGGGATGCTGACTGTGGTATTGGCAGTGTCTGGTGTACCAAATATTGAGCAGGCATGAGAAAAGATTGAGAAAGTTTAGCAAGTCAGACAAGTCTTGTAAAAAAAAATACAAGTGTTAGAAAAAACTCCAAAAGGTAACTTGAAGTGGTGAGGAGAAGCTAATCATTCATGTAGTAATGGAACCTCAGGCCCAACATGAACATTGCAAATAAATGCCCCAATGAACTGACTGAAACCATAACAGCAGACGCAATGTCAAAAAGAAGATAATGGAATTGGAATAGTTGATTCAGATACAGAATGGGAAATCAAAATGTGTTAAAAGGCATCCAAAATGTCAATCCTTTTTTTCCCAAAGGCTAGGTGAAAATAATCACTGGCAGGAAGACACCTTTTATATGGAATCAAGGGATAACAAGAAATCAGTCTGAAAACAATAGGTTGATAACTAGATGCCAGACCTGATAGGGTAGTCATCAACAAGATGAGAGATGACATGGGAGGAGAAACATAGATACAGCAGGTCTAGGAACAGAAACAGAAGGACAAGGCTGAGAAAGATGAGAAACCAAAGTGAGCAATGGCAATTAATACCAGACCACATTAGTCTGGGTCTCCAGTGAGTTAAGAACACTCCTGAAGTCCTCCAGGCAAAGAAGAAGAGCTCAACAAAGATCAAAGAGATAAGAATGAGGGATGTGTATATTAGTAAGGAAATCATCCTGTCCCAATAGCAAAGAAACCTATTATGGAGAGAGAGCAGAAGTAGTAGTACGAGTCAATGAGGTGAAAAGAGAACAATCCTCTTCAGAAATTCCCTCTGAAGAGCAATAAAGTACCCCAGAAATAAAATGAAGTGAAAAGATGTAACAGAGGAGGGTGGTAAGAAAGAGAGAAAAGCATGAAAACTGGGAACAAGAAAGAAATTTGTGTGTTTTCTTACAGCAAAGTGACATTGGGCTATCTGCTGAGTCCAATGAGGGAATTCAAACTCCTGATTTTAGCATTGTAAATCCATAGTAGACTCACAGATGTACCAGCAGGGTACAACTAGAAAGAGAAAAAGAAGTTAAGGGGCCCACCTCAAAACAGATAGAAAAGATTCCCAAGACAAGGAATCAAAAAACAGAAATGAAGAGTGGCTGGCTATGAACCAGGACAACAGATTCAGTTAGATGAGGATGACAAGTCATGTTAGTACTGGTGAGTCAATAGAGACCCTAATATTAGACAAAGAGAATACTAAGTAATCTTGAGCAGTACAAATTTCATGTAATAAAGCACAGGAAGAATCAAAATACACAAGGGAAAGAGAAAGAAAGAAAATATTTACAAACACATCCCAAGGAAGAAATTAAAAGGGTGAGGATTTGCCTCCACAGATACAACTGTGCCTAGAGCAAACCTAGTGGAGGAAATAACCAGTAAAATGCATTGCCATCCTAGTCATGCTTAAATGGACAGAAGGAGGAGGCCCAGTATGCATGAAGGAACTCATAACATGTTGAACAATGGATGAAATTCTCCACAGACAAGCCTTCAGTATCCAAAAGTCCCTTATTAGTAACATTATCACTATCACAGGATGAAGTGAAAGATCCTGTCACTTAATGCATAATGGTGGGTATATACCAAATGTTTCTTCCTATGTAAAGTTAAAACTGACTATGTGAAACAAAAATTAAACCAGGTTAACTTGAACAAAAATTAACTCTATTGTAAATTATTGCAAATCTCAAGTAACAGATTAACAATTTTGGAATATGCCATTCCAGACAATGCCAAAAAAAAGAATAAAGTTAATTTAAGCACAAGAAGGAGTTACTGTGCAGAGATGTTGTGTTACTTTCCTTCTGATGAAGGACTATCATCATATGATGATGACATCTTGAACTCATGCAGTTCATGGTGGAATTAGCTCAAGACTATTGGCATTCAAATCTTACAGGCAGATATACAAAGGAATCAAGCTAAACTGTGTACAGAAGCAAGGTATTCTATTGGAAAATAAGGTATACCATTCATAGTTAAACAAGAGTCCAGAGAAAACCACCAAGTTTATCTCAGTCACATACAATCAGCAGCATACCTTCACCAAGATAGCAGCATCAATTGATCTTGGCTACCATTTAAGGGTTAACCCTTATGCTGAGTGTTCATAAGCTCTTAAAATGTTGGCTCTTCACCTTAAAGATTTTTAGTTAGTGTGAAGGTTGTAAATATTATAATAATTAAAGCTTAAAAACATAGATGTTTTAGTTTTGTGAATTCTAGCTTTACTTCGTTAATTCTCGTGTAAACTTCCTCCAGTTGGCAACCTACATAAAATGTAACAATTGCATATTTCTAGTATTTTAAATAAATACTATTCATAACCATTTCATTACTCAACAATAAAACCTTTTACACATTATGTTCTATAACCTTACAATTTGCCTCTTTGTATTTTAATATGTAATCTGTCATGTATATCATGATTTTTAAAGTTTTTTTCTATTTGTACAAATCAAACTTCAAATACAAGTTTTTCACAATATACTAAAAAAAATTGGGAACTCTTTCCTGACAAGTTACAATGTAACTGCTTTTAAGCTTTAGTAATTATACTGCATTAACCCTGACACAATGGGAAAGTTGTAGGTAGCAGCATCAACTGATGTTTGCTGCTGTTTAAGAGTTAACCCTTATATTGAGTGCTCATAAGCCCTTGAAATGTTGGTTCTTCATCTTAAAGATTTTTAGTTAGTGTGATTTTTACTTATATTATGCCTTAGACCAAATGTTTTTTTATTGCTACAATTTTTATCCTTCAAACTTTCCTCAGGAAGGGCTTATATAATGTTTCTATAATATCATGAAGAAAGTTTTCAAACACGCAACCTAATACAACACCTTCTGTTCCTGATGAAGCTGGAACTTGTTTCTTCTTTAATTCTACGTGTCCCCTGCAATGTTGGCATTCATCATCATCATCATCAGATTCTGAAGAACTTTCCCCAAATTTTTGTGGCTTTTTATAGATACAGCAGCCTGTGAAAAAACAAAATTTCTTGAAATTAAACACCAAGAGGAAAAATAATGCATTGACAGTGAAGGAGCTGTAAAATTCTGTTCTGCAAAAAATATTATACCAAAAGTAAGTTTTTGTAGTTTATAGTTATTTAAATTAACAATCATAGATAAAAATATGGAACATTATAATAAAATTGCTGTTTTAAGCAGTTAGTATGCTACATACATATATAAAATGTGTGCAACTTTTTCTTTTCAAATTTTAATTTTTTAACTGAATATGTAATATTTAGAGTCTACTAATAAAATAATGTCATCAACATTCAAAATATATTTACTAGTAATGACTCTTATTAAAGACCTTTGTTTGACAAAAAGTTACAAAGCATATGTAATAAATAATAGTATTAGAATTTTTCTTTCTAGAATTTATACCACTAACAGTCCTTGAATTACTATTTTCTATATAGTGCCATTTTAAATCATCAATTTCATCCTCATTATTCTTTATTTTCTGATATTTACTGTCTCTAACACAATTATTGATTTTAGTCACAGCTGTCAGACTATTATAGTCTCAATCCACAGTAGTAATTTTTCACTGTTACCATTGTTCAGGTCTTCATTTGAAGAAGATGAAAATCACAGTAAAAGATGCAAGTGTTCAGTTGGGAGGCAATGTAACCTTTACTTTACTGAATGCCTTCCAGTTGTGTTCATAAGGAGCTGTAGTTAATACAATTGTAAAACACTTGCACAATAACTTTAGATAAGTTTTTTCCTTCAGCATCATCTTCTAAATGATGTTAAATGTGCAGTTGTGCTACTCGATGTTACAAAAATTTACCTGCTTTACAATCAGTATCCAGGTCTGTATTCGGCCAATCACATACACAAAATAAAAAAACAACATTTTGCTTATCTTAAATGACTTACAGCCCAGGCTTCATCAGGTACTATCATGGAAACTGCTTGTTGTGCTGTTAGATACAGCAATAGACAGACACAGAAGCCTAATCTTGCTTTTTATTACTTTTCCAAAAAACAAAAAGTAACAGAATCAATGGATTTCTGCAGAAAGACTGGGAACCATTATATTACTTCTGTCTGTATAGCAAAACATTTTATAGCAGATATGAATGCTAATTTTTCAACAGTATATAAACAGATATCACATACATGTATCCTTTTATGCTATGAGATAAAAATGTAAATGATCATTCAGTCCTAAAGTCAGATAAAAGTTTTGATAACATGACATCATTATCACCCAAAATGACACACAAAACTCAATAAAAATAACTTGTCAGAAGCCTTGCCTCTGAATTGTAATTTGGATCAAAAATGGATTAGAAGTTTTGTGGTCATTGTAACATATTTGAGGTATACTTTCATATGTACTTAAGTCTGACATGTAATAAACTTTATCAGTCTATTACATTACAACTTTTTTCAACAGTATCTAAATGGCATTTCATTGTTAAGAATTTTCCTGGAAAGCTGGAAATTAACATACAAGCCAAACAGATCAGAAATAGTTTCACTTTAACTTCTTCCTGAATAAGAAAGGCTGCTAATACATATAATTCTACTGATTAAGCTTCCAGGTGCTAAGAGTGATCACCCACTCTTCTCTGACTATATTCCTAGTGTTTTCTCACATCAAGTCACCCTAAAAAAGATAAGCAGTGAAGAATATGACCAAATTTTATACATTCCAAGCAATGAATAAAAGGAAATAGTGAGGGGTGAATTCTGACAGAGTTACAGTTGCACCTCCCATGACACTGGAAAACAATCCACCTGGTAAAATGTATGGGGTCACTTTGCAAACCTGTTAGCTTCAGCAGATATCACTGTCAATGTTTTCCCTGCAAGTGCTTAACATCTTCAAATAATGTCAGTGACAAAATATACATGATTTATTGCATTTTGAACTCTGTTGAGTTTATCTCACATGATATATACTCTAGCAGGATGCCCAAAATTGTGGACAACTATGCATAACATGATTTTGGTCACATCTGCAAAATCTGAGTAACAGAAGACAAATCATCCATTTAAAAGCCTTTCTTGATTATACTTGTTTTGCATGTAACAAATCATATTTTTCTTGATGATGAGAAACTCGCTTCAAAAAGCAGGTACAAAACTAAAGTCCATGCTATGTAAAAACTACACTGACAAACAACATCAACATAATTTATAAAATACAATGCAACAACTATCACAACTTCTATATTGGAGAAACAAGCAGAAAAATGGAAACCAAATTCAAAGAACAAAAACAAAAAACCACACATTTTTGAACACTGCAAATCAAATAAACACAACATAACTATAGAAAACACAGAGATATTAAGTAGGGAAACAAATGCAAAATCAAAGAACCCCTACTTATACAGCAATTAAAACCAAAATTAAACCTTTATACCTACACTAATTAATAACCTAACATCCAAGTGCAACTCCCCCTACAATCTCATACTCATTTATACTCTCATCCCTAAAGCATATGTTCGGCAACAGTCACTTTCAAACTCTCTCTTTCTTAACATGAAGATGATTTAGGAAGGTTGAAACGTTGTACTCTCCTTATCAATAAAAGTGTTAATACCCATACCAGCAATTCTGAGATGCAAATAATATTTTTACCATTAGCCTCCCTTGTGTTTGAAGTTTCCTAATATGTGAGAGAAGATAAATGATCTATAAAACCTACAGCTGTAAGATGATTTACAATGTTCAATATTAAAAATGGTTTTACAGTGTTAAAGAGACCTGTTATGAAAATCATTAGAGTAAATGTTTTCATCACTTAATATCTTTTTACAAATAAAACAAGAGGGAATCCTCAATAGCCATGGCACTTGAAATTCTTTTAGGCAGGATTAGAGCATATTAATTTATGGGACGTTTTATCCATTTTCATCATCTATATGTCTGTGCACCAGCAATACCAAGTATGTGAGCAAACCTTCACCAAATTCAATTTTATTATTCATCAAGATCTCTACTAGCCTACTCTCAAAATGAAATAATTTCAGGCAGGATTAGAGTAAACTAATCTAGAAGGCCTTTTGCCTAGTCTCATACATCAATTAAAAGGGTTAGACCTCCAAAGTCCAAAACTATAATTAGATCTTAAATTAGTCAAGAGATGATGAAGCTATGAGCTAGTAATTTGCAAATGAAAAAACTCAGAGCTATTAGCTGCTATGATGTGACTAAAAATTGTGACAAGTGCATATTCACATAATCATCTTACAAATGAAACTTGATAAATTTTCGGAAACATTTACCAGGTGTCATTTGTAAGATGAGAATGTGAATTTGCAATTGTCACAACAGCAAATTCTAAGAGAAGAGGTACACCTAAAATATGGATATTATATATATATAATATAAATATTTGAATACAAAAATAAACTACGCTAGACTTTTGTAAAAAAAGAAAAAAGCATTTATTAAAAATAATTGGAGTATAGTATGTACTCACACATATTTTAAATTTTCAAGCCTGTTAGCTAATAACACATCAGCAACAACAACAAAATGAGAAAACAATAAGCTGCTATATGAAATTTACAAAAATAAAATACTTTCAGTGACATATATCTAAAAATATATCATTTTTAAACTAAATAATCATAGGACATTTGTTTTCTCCAGCCTATAGGTCAAGGATTCTCAAAGTTTTAAAACTGGTACTCCCATTTGTAAATCTGAACAACTCGTGAACTCGCATATTAAAGTTCTTTATATACAGTTTATTTTGAGGCTAAAAGAACATGAAAAACTGTCATACAATTTACTGTTCATAACCACCTGGGAGACACAACCTATAGTTTAAGAGCACCTGATTTATTGTAACAACTTGTCTCTTTCTACCATAATTAGAAACAATATATAAAGAAACAGTCCAAAATTAAATGAAAAAAGTGCTTAGGAAAAGTAGTCAGTCAATAAACAGACTTATAGACTGACTCTATCTCTGTGTAAAATTATTTTCTGTAGATAAAATGACACAGTAACCTTGTAGAACCAAATTGCTTTATACCTGCATAATTAGGCCATTATTAGAGTATACATCTCCTAGGAAATTCTTCAAACCATGTACATCGAACTTCAACAGTGTTTAGACTAGCTGAATTCAACCTACACTAATTAAACACCTGTGTGTCAGCCACCAACATAGCTACAAGAGGAAAGAAGCCAGAGACTTGAAACTAAAGAAATTCCGTGTGTGTGCGCACCTGGGTACAATTCTTATTGTGCACAGAATTTTCTCTGCATTAAAATACTTTTTTATTTGCTAGCTTTTGGCTATTACCAGAGACTTTATTGGGTAATAAATCGCTGTTTAAAATAAGTATCTAGGCAACAGTTGTAACAATAACTGACTCCTAGTACTGAGTTTATTAAATATATTGAATTCTGATGAATATAGAATATAAAACAACTGCTTAAATATGCTCCACCTAAGGGAATTACAATTACAGATATCATGTAAAGATAAAATAAAGGAATATTTCATAACTTCAAATCAAACACTATGAAATTAAAAAGTTTAATTTTACATCAAAACCACATAGATACTGTATTTGTATATGTTTAGTAGTCTAGCTAGCTGGCAAAGTGGTTGCTAAATCAAGGGTTTCACAATATAATAAATGCAAGAAAATCACAATTGTAGGTATTATGTACAGAAAAATAATGTAATATTTCATACTTCGAAAAATACAATGTAAAATTAAGTGTAATTTTACATTGAAACTACACAGATATGGTGCATATGTTTCTTATAATCTTTGATTTTAAACTATAAAGTAAGCTGAGTACTTTGGCTAGCTGAGAGGCGATTGTTAGATTAATGGCTTAACTAAAGTTTAGGTTTTATTCTGCAGAATATTTTTAAAACCTGTTATTCTATATTGTTAAAAGAAAAAAAAAAGTATTTTTTTAAAAACATGTTATGCAACTGCTACTTTTTACACTTTTTAAAAAATAAAGCATACAAAAGAGTGTGATAATTCATATTTTCATTTCCACTAGTAATGTAGAACAATGACAGTTTTGTAACAACAGATTAAAAGAAATAAAGCATGCATAAGTGTTAGAATTAATTGTAGTGAGAGAAATTATTATAGTTAAATATTTGCTTTTCTGTATCAAAAAACCATTTTCAAAATATGCAAGTGTAGTTAAGGTATTTTATTATAAAGTTATTTTTTCAACTAACACCTTATGTAAAAACAAATTGACATGTATATTGAGAAAAATGTTGTAATAAAAATGGCATTTTTGCAGTTTTATAATTTAAAAATTCTTTCAGTGTGTTTGTACATAAAAAATTTTTAATGTTTTAAATTGACACACATTTAAATAAAATTTATTATTATTCCTGTAGTGAAAAACAAATGTGATCATATTTAAAAACAGACTGAAGAAAATACGTATGATGCAAAACTTTCTTCAGGCCAAGTTTGTCTGTTTATATCTTTCAGACTATTAATAGTAGGCCTATAAAGAGATGGAACAAGCATACACAGATTTAGTGCCTGTGACATCAAATTTTTAATGTCAATGAAAATTTTGAAATTAATTTTTTTCCACAGAAAACAGAACAATTTTTTTTATCTGATTTAATAGATATAACATCAGAAAAATGTATGTGTATTTTGCAGAGATGTGTGCTGTTGTTATGATGTCAGAATAAAAGTTCATCAAACGAGTAATTTTGTTTTATTGAATAGACTATTTGAACCCATGAAATATTACAGAAAGTTTTATTTTATTTTTGAAGTGGGAAAGAGTTAGGTACAATAAACTTTTCTAACATTCATTATGTACATAAAGTAATATGTCAAAAAAATTAAAAATGTCTGATTGCTAGTCACAAAAGTGACAGTGAGACACCATAAGAAACCAAAAGTTTTGTTCATCCAGAGGCACTATAATGACTGTTAAATGAGTGTAATTGAACTATACAATAATAAATCTATGATTTCATTTATTTTACTTTTGTACTATTAATATATTTATCTCCCAGAAATATGACCATTTGACAGGTATTGTTACATGAAAAGAAAAATTTTTATTCTTTTTGTTTACAAATAGCTAAACATCAGCCATCTATTCAGGTAATACCCAGGCAACACTGGGTAAGGACGGATAGTGTCAAATAAAAAGAATTAGCCACATCCTAATCTTCAGATCAGTATTTTAAAGTAGATCTTGATGTGACATTACACTAAATGAAAATGAGCTCCATAAGTAATTATTTTAATACATTGAAATCACTAGTGGCTCATTAATTTTTAAAATTTATCCTGTTAACATTTAAAGCCAACATTCCAAATATAAAAATAATATAACCATACTTGTTTGTATGCAGCTTTCAGTACTGAGGCATTCCTTGCTTTAGAAACTGTTTTTAAAAACTCCTTTTTCATGAAATGTGCATATTTAAAATGATTTTCTAATATATTGCACATTTCAAGAAACTGAAGACCTTGTAACATCTAGGTGTTAGTGTGAGGTACACTGTTTAAAAATTACACTATATGTTAACACTATTGAAAATACTAGGTGTTTACTTAATGCTTTTTTTCTCTGATAATTTTGAAATTCAGTATGTAAAAAAAGTTTGGGTACAACAGTCAAATATACATAATCTTATCCATTTGACAAATATTTATGTTTATAAACTTAACATGTCTACAAATTAAATCTAAAAAACAGAATACTTTTGTTAACTAGCATATTCCAAAAGTATGTTTAATTACTGATATGCTTTGTTCTTTTAACATATTTGTTTTAGGTATCTGTTTTTTCTATATTGTGGAATATAAATATATACTTTTAAACTCCTTCAGTCAATTTAGCAAATTTTCTAAGCTGTATAACACAAATTACTTTAAAGTGTTGCCAAATTTGTTACTTCAAACCATTAATCTATTATCATTATTCAATGCACAAGAAAATGTAAATTTTATTCAGCAAATATTAAACTTCTTCCACATTTAATTCCTAACTAAATAAATGAACAGCTGATACATTTAAACAACCAATAAATGGCTGGATACAAATATCTGTACTTTATAATTTTCAGTCTCCTTTATTTTCTATTAATTTGTCCATGCACATAACATTTTACAAGAAAAGAATACTAACATTTAGACTTTTTTTTGTTTAAATGTTCATTGTCCACTGTATCACTTCTCCATGATACTTTTTTGTCTGGCTTGGGTTTCTTAAGTTTAAGTCTGATCACCTGTCTCTCCTGTGGGGAGAAAAAAGTCTGATGCTTGATAGTGTTTTTATCCTGAAAGAAAACTATGAAATATTTTTTGTCACATACAAATAATTTAAAGCAAATTTTATCTATTACAGAATTTTTATTGTCTAAACAGTTACTTCCTGAATAATGAAACATTTTAACACATTTTGTTCTGTTAACAATCTAAAAATTTTGCTTTTTCGGTATTGGTGCTTCCTTTTGTTAAAATCAATATAGATTACACATAATACTAAAAGAGTTATTGGATTATTAACAGTAATAAAAAGGTTCTAAGTTATATTAATAACTCACATATCAGATACATTTGTTGCTTACTTCTTTTTATATTACTATTCTCATCACTAACATACCCTCAAATGACATTATTAAAATCTTTTACTTTCTTTTTTGAATGACAACTGTAAACATTTCAGACTTTTAAATAAAAAGAAATGCAATAATATTTTCACTTACTGTATATTTGATAATTATATTCAATTTAGTCATAATATTTTTAAACAATAAATAAGAATTCTGATGGCTTCTAACTACTCATCAAATGTAACTAATACATGATTTTTGTTGTTGTTTTATGAACACTGTGTTACAGACCATATTTGCCATGATTATTGTTGTACTGGTCAATAATAGCCTCTATCAGCATCTGTTAAAGATGGTCAGCAATGCAATATCAGCATTATTTAAGTCTTATTACTTAGCAACTACAAACAGTGAATGTGTAGAATGTGAATTTGCTCAAAAATGTATTATGTTAAAGACTTTATAAATATTCGTAATGTGTTATTAAATGTTCATACATCGAAAATTTTGTAATAAAACATTACTATGTGTCCTTCAGGTTTTCTTAGTTTCTGTATTCTCACATTCTTTATCCTTAAAACTGTGACATTTTGTATGTTTTTTTTAGTAATTCTTAATACTATAATAATTGCTACAATATAGCTTTTACTTACGTTTTCCTTTATATTATTTTAGTGATTTTAATATTTTGATTATGTTGAAAAATATATACATACATATAACTTCAGTCTTAATATTGTGTGCATTATTTTACATAATTCCAAACAGTTAGACAATAATGCTTCACTGTCACACTGTTCAATAAATCACCTAAAAATTGAATATCCATAAAACATAAAATAATTTCAAATTATTACTTAAAACATCCTTTAATTGAGAATATCATTTTAAGACAAGTAAACAACTGAAATAAAAATAAACTCACATCTCCATTGCGCTTGCCATCACCAAACTGTTCAACAGTCAATGTTTCATGTACCGTTTCAGTGGGACGTGATTCAGCCATTAATCACGTATATACATTAGCCTATTAAGTAAGAATCCAATAATCAGGATTTAACACAGAAACTATAACTGGTAATAATTTTAAAAAATGCTTTATTCATGAACTTTAAACAATATTTTTTGTTTGGCAGACCTTAGTTTAATCTTTAAATACGCAAGTCTGCATTACAAGTTTAGCAAATGAAAAATTGTCCTGCAGAAAAACTCACAAAACTTTCCAACTGTGTTACTCAAAACACGCTAGGGAAACTTCTTGAGAATCAGTTGATATCAGAAATATAATTATCTATTACGAAATAGCCCTAAAAGACACGACAAAAACAACACGAGCCAAAATAAATAATGAGTCCGATGAAACAATTCAAAGAAAAATATGGATTATAGGTGAAAAGATATCAAGTTAGTGTTATAAAAAAAAAGTAAAAATATATATAATGAAACAAAATACACAAATATTCTGTGAAAAAATGTTCCAAACTGGAAAAGTACACGTGTATAACAAAACTTTATTATTTTTTGTAATATTTCAGCGAGAAATCTTAAGTCGAAATCTTAATTATATTAATATAATAAAATAAATAAAATTATATATTCAAACATCTAACACCGCCCTCTACATTCCGACTCTCAGTTACACAACCCCTTTCAAACATGTGGTCAGCTTCCGGTCAGTTACCTCTTTCTTTGTGAACCTGACGATGACCGAAGAAGGTCGAAACGTTGTTCGCTCTTCTACGTAAAATATTTTCTCAACCCAAACGAGCCGTTTTTGCATATAAATTTTTCAACAAGTGGGTTTCTTGACATCACTGATTATTATTTCATCACGGCGATTGTACGAGAAGTGTAAGTTTTTGTGTTTTTCTCAGTGTATTTGTACTTACCTGTTACCATTATGTCTGAACTAGCATACCGTACACCACTATTAACAGTACACGCTCACACGATCCTTAAGAAACTGAGAAATTTAAACCAACGAATTATTAATAGAAGAAATGACATTTATTTTGTTCAACAATGTAGAAAGGAACAACTAACCCCTAATTTTGTAAAGGTAAAACTTTCAAAAAATTTTAATATATACACAAACATTATCCAAAATTTACAGAAAAAACCACTTAAAGCCATGTTGAACACAAAATACAAAGAACTCCATGACTTACAAAAACAAAAAATCTACCTAGACCATCAACTGGCATGCTGCATTAAACCAGAGATTTACGGACTTATACAACGAAACATAAACCAAATCAATACTAAGAACGACAGAGACAAAAAGATCTGCCACAACAAAAAACTAGATAAACTAAGATGCAAACAACAGAAAAGACACCAAAACGACAAACCCTTGAGTAACCTCATAATTAACAGATCCGAACGACAATTAAACACAGACGAGATACATCTACTTAACAAAGGACTCAACTTCGCAATAGCACCTAGGTACATTCCAACCTTAGAAATCAAAACATGTTTAGAAGACCTAGCCAGGAGACTTGTGATACTTTCTACAGAAAACAACAACAAGGAAACAACCAACAGAAAGAAGACAACTTAGATAATTTTATTGACATCCAACAGCCAAATTTCCCAGGTAAAATTACAAATTTATATTTTCCAGAAACACCTAAAAACAACATCTTAAACGATTTTTTCAAAGAATTTTCTCACAAAACAGAAAACTAAAAAACAACCTTACAAAAAGAGACATTAATTCCATTAAAAACCTAAAACAAGACAAAAACATAAAAATTCTAAAAGCAGATAAAGAAAACGCTGTAGTCATAATGAACACGAATGAATACATCCAAAAAATGAATAACATCCTATCAGACACGAACAAATTTAAACCAATACACACAAATCCAACAAAGACACACGAGACGCAACTGAACAAATTACTATAAATGAAAAAAGCCAACACAATTTCACAAACACTTTATTCCTACCTACGTAAAACCGACTCACGCACACCACAAATATACGGCATGTCCAAACCTCATAAACCAGATTGTCCATTACGACCAATAATGTCCACATATGAATCGTTTAATTACAATCTTGGTAAATACATAGCATGGGCATTCTCCAAATATGTAACATCAGCCAGCTCATTCATCAAAGACTCTTTTAATTTCAAGTCTAATCTAAATCAACTTAATCATAAAGCCTTAATGACCAGTTTCGATGTTATATCCCTCTTTACAGAACTTCCAGCCACTGAAGCCTACAAGATAGCCTTAGAACTCTATATCCGAGACCCTAACCCAACCATAGAAATTCCCAGTAACCAGTTAGCAACCCTAATAGAATTCACCACGATAAAGACAAACTTCATGTTCAACAACCAAAACTATATACAAACAACTGGCCTAAGCATGGGCAACCCAGTATCACCAGTTCTAGCCAATATTTTTATGACACAAGTTGAAACACAAGCATTACATCCACCACTATACTGGTACAGATATGTAGATGACACGGTTGCGGGATTCAAATCTACAGAACACATACTTAATTTTTCAATCACATTAACTCTATAGATCCCAACATTAACTTCACATGTGAACAGGAAGAAAGCAATCAAATATCATTTCTTAACCTCAAAATTACAAGAACCAATACACAATTTAAAACAGGAATCCACCAAAAAGTCACCCATATTGGACTATACATTCCTTGGGACTCAGCACATGAAACAAAACAAAAACTCAACATACTAAGAAACCAAATAAACACAGCCATAAAACTATGCTCACCAGATAAAATTAACGATGAATTAGACAAAATAAAACAATACTTCATCAACATCAATAAGTTTCCTCCACAAACCGTAGAAAACATTATACGCACACACCTAGACAGAAAGCAAAATCAACCAACTAAAGTAAATATATCTCACGAATAAAAAAATCACGAAACCATATACTGCTGTATACCATATATTCCTGACATCAGCAAAGAAATAACCAACATTTGGTAAAAACTAGTAACAAAATATGACATTCCAGTTAATACCAAATTTATTCAAAAACCAGGCACAAAACTAAGGTCTATACTATGTAAAAACTACACTGACAAACACCACACCAACATTATTTACAAAATACAATGTGATAACTGCCACGACTTCTATATTGGAAAAACGAGTAGAAAAATGGAAACCAGATTCAAAGAACATAAAAAGTCATCTTCACACGTTTTCGAACACTGCAAGTCAAATAAACACAACATAACCATAGAAAACACTCAAATACTAAATAAAAAAACAAACATAAACAAACGTAAAATTAAAGAAGCCTTACTTATACAACAACTTAAACCCAAAATAAACCAATATAAAGGAACGCCTTTATACCTATATTAATATAATAAAATAAATAAAATTATATATTCAAACATCTAACACCGCCCTCTACATTCCGACACTCAGTTACACAACCCTTTTCAAACATGTGGTCAGCTTCCGGTCGTTACCTCTTTCTTTGTGAACCTGACGATGACCGAAGAAGGTCGAAACGTTGTTTGCTCTTCTACGTAAAATATTTTCTCAACCCAAACGAGCCGTTTTTGCATATAAATTAAGTCGAGCAGTTTAAACCGTGTTACATAAAAAAAAGGCTCAGAAATTATAGTTGGTTATAAAGATATTTTAAATTACATAGGTACTGCATGGAAAACGTTTTGAAAATATTGTTAGAAGGAGCATTGTTAAAGCTGTTCTATAAACAGTTTTAAAATTTAAAGCAAGTATTAAAGTGATAAAAATTGGATTTTAGAAATTAAAAGGACACAAAAATAATAAATATAAATTCGAAAAAATGATAAAATAGTAATTTAATAATGATAATAATCAGGTTAATACGAGTGAGCGTTGTCAAATTAAATGGCGTCAAACGGTGCGAGAGAATTTAGTTTAAATACAAATTTATATACTAGGTTTTCGCAATCATACACATTGTGGGGGACATGTAATAAAACAAGTACACACACGCCGTCACTTCCGTTGTCATCCGAGGAGTTGGAGTATTTAGACACTTGAGTGGTTGAGGGTGTCGTTGCGTACAAGTCAGAAATGTTTACGGAATCTGTTACTTATAAGTGTATAGTTTCCCCAAAACAAAATTGTTTACACCTAGTACAATGGATGCAATAAATATATACTCTGATGTGTACGTGAATTGACCTTTTACGTAAAGGTGGTAAAATTTTACCAACGAATAGTGGGATTGAGTGTAATTTTATAACGTCCACACGGCTGAAAAGGCGAGCATGTTTGGTGTGACGGAGATTCGATCCCGCGACCCTCAGATTACGAGTCGCACGCCTTAACCCACCTGGCCATGCCGGGCCATCGGAGGACTGATCTCTCAAATGTAGATATTGTTTATTAGAAATAGCGTGTTTGTACTCAGAGGATAGAAAGAATTAAAGTGTAAATATGAATGGCTGTCACAGGTTTGTAATGTACGCTGGTTACTAAATGTAGATGTGGAAATGTCAATTGTGATGTCGAAATAGTTAGCAGGTCACATTTGTTAGGTTTAGTGTATCTATATACTTTTAAAGAAATATAAGGGTCCATAAAATACTGGCAGCATCTGAGTCATACAATGGTAGAGAAATGTGTTTATTTGTAATTAAGCGTAAAGCTATACAATGAGCTATCTGTGCTCTGCCCACCAGTGGTATCGAAACACGGTTTTTAATGTTATATGTCCGTACACAGAAGCTTGTTGCAAGTACCTATGGTAATGATATAAAATAGGTGAAGCCACCAGTGTTTGAACTTTTCCGCGGTCACTCAGAACACTCCATTTATTCAACCATAACCCATTTTTATACAAATTAATTAGAACTTCAATTAATAAGTATAATTCAAACTTTATTTCAATCATTTTGTTTACTTATAAATTATGTAGGATTAATATTTTCTCATTGTGTAATGTTTATTTACTTTATTTTATGAATAAAAATAAAACATGTTGAAACTTTCACTTCTATCATAATTATCATAATTCCCGTCACACCAAATATGCTCGCCCTTTCAGCCCTTTATAACTGCTAAATTAGAGAAGTCTAAGGCAGATGATCCTCGTTAACTTTACGCAAAATTCAAAAACAAACAAACAAACGAATCTGAACTGTAAGCATCGCACATCTAGATCTTAGTTTAGTGTACTGTTTTACGATAGAATACTTTTTTCTGTTGGGAAGTACTTCCAAACCTTCACTAAAATAAGCAACATATACTAGAACTTGACTTCATCTGTTTCATCCGCTTTAAACTTTAACCATCAAAATCAACTTACACCATATTATTAGCTATATTTTCATGCTATAACTTAGATGCTAGCTAGAAAAAACTGCAGGTCGTAATGATGAGGTTGAATTATGTATGAAAAGTTTTAAAGATCGGAAAGAAGATGTTGTATTACATTCGAAAGTAGATTATAAATAACGAGTCAACGAAACACCTTGTGCATCGTTGAGGGATAATTAGAGAGACAGAACGTTATTTTCTAACAGTTAGAGTGAATCAGTCATTGTGTTTACGTTTTTTAAAACTTGTATTAGTTATAGCGAATATTGAGTTCTTTTGTGCAAGTAAGTTGATTTTTACATTAGTATAGTGCAATTGACATCGTTTGCAGATTTAGCCTATAAGTTACCACAGTATAAAATTGTGTAAAAAAGTGAAAAGATAAATAAATTAATTTGTCGAATTGGTATCATGATAACAATGCTTATTATTGTATTTTCAGGTAAAATCGAATTAATGACAACCATGAGATAGACAAATATAACACTCAGTAAACCGTGAGTGATAAGTATTCTGCGCAATTGTATACACTTATGCATGTGTGTTTTCTTGTAGCAAAGCTACATCGGGCTATCTGCTGTGTCCATTAAGAGGTATCGAACTCCTGATTTTAGCATTGCAAGTTCAAAGACTTACCACTGTCCCATGACCATGGAGCTAAAAAAATTAGAACATATAATAAACGCATATATATACGCTTTTACTATATGCATATTTTTAAAATGACCTAAGTAAAGAAAACATTTCAGTGACTTTGATAATTTATGTATCTCACATCCAAACACATTGTTACGTATTATAATTTATTTCGAACAATTAATGTATTACTATTTCAAATAACCGGAAATTTAAATTTGAGTTTAGAAGTTAATTAAATGTTAATATGTATCCAATTTATGGTATTTGCCATCAAGATTGATACACACAATTTTCTTTTTTTGACACAAATATGTCTTAATAAAAAAAAAACACACACACAATTTATAATAATGTTTATTACAAATGATGGTTTTTGTACAAGAGTTTTACAAAATTACATACAATACTGAGTGTTATAACTGACTTTTTTATCGACGATCCAGGTCCCGGCGAGCAAATTAATTCTTTGTTGATACACCTGTATGGTTCTTTTGAAGACTTGTTGGCTTGAAAAATCCGTAAGTTTCTGTTGTTTTTTTGCCGGCGACAATATCTATTGTCCTCGTAAAAATACTAATGTGTGAAGTTAATTCATTGAAGTTGAACGGTTTGTAATATTCAAAATCTATAAATGTTTCTGGTTCATTTCTGTAGTTTTCCGATTAATAAACGTTGATCACAATTATAACTTCCGAGGCCTACAACATACTGACTGTAGCTGACCAACAATAATAATATTCTTTTGTCTCTCGGTTAGCTTCTTTTATACGACTCTCGCGAGCTTCTCGAAATTTCAGCCGTGTTCAAAAAGTAGCTAGCGTTTTAATGAAACAATTTTTGTTGATTCTTACTCTCAAGAATCTTCTACAAATTTACAGAACAGGCGAGACTCGCGCAATGCACAGCCAACAATGTGCATCACATGCAAAACAGAACACTACACTGAAACAAACGTAGGTATTAAAATAAACGTATAACGATAAATCCGTTACACTTCTCTCCTTAGATAATTAAAAATTGACGTTAGACAATTTTAACTAAAATATTACACACACACATCCATATATGCATTGATAACAATACATTAAATACAGTATACTGTCAAAGAATTATACAACTTCAATAATCATGACAATATATAACACATTACAATATGTCAGTCAATCCCACTATTCGGTAGTAAAAGAATAGCCCAAGTGTTGAAGGTGGGTGGTAATGACTAGCTGCCTTCCCTTTAGTCTTACACTCGTGTAGCTTTGCGCGAAATTCAAACCAATAATCACACGACCGAGGTGTTTTTCGAAAGTTGGGATACGTTTTAAAGAAGTAACAGAAATTTTATTAGGTTTTCAGCTAATTGACATATATGAAAAGTTTTACAAGACTGGGAAACATCTTGCCTAAGTTTTGGTCAAAAGAAATATCTCATAATTTTGTTATACGTCTTGTTCACACCTAATTAACCGCCTGTGGAGGTTCGTAGGCAACTTTCAATATTTCGTAATGATGTGCTTTTGGAACAACGATTTTATTAACTACATCTCGTACTCTGAAGCTACTACGTTTTGTTGTCTCCATTTGCTCATGAGCACACCATTTGTGCAAAAGTAACGATTTGGGACTTTCTCCAATTCATCTTTTGAGAGTTCATATTTAAATAGTGAAGAGATCTATAGATCCTTTTCTTGCTTATCGATCAGTTTGCTTCTAGCAAATGGAATTTCACCAGTTGAACGAGATCCCTCACATTCATCATTGTCACTCACAGAAGAACTGTCAGTATGACATTTATTCAAAAGATATCCGTCAAATCCAAAGAAGTTCTTAAACAAATTTATAATATCGTCCTCTGAAGAAATGTCTATCATCTCTTTTTGGCTTAATTTCTTAGCCTGAGTTCAAGTCACAGCACACAAGAGAAAACACGTCTGGATTGTCCTTAACAACATATATTTTATTGAAGAGGAAAAACAGATAAATCCAACAACACCAAAACTGGCGTGGAGCTATGAAAAATGGTACTTTTAATAAATGCATATGTAATTATTCTTGTATTATATGCATATTTTCTAAATGATTTACCTTTAGAGTCCTTACACAAAAACTATGTGGATGTAATTTTAACTTGTTATTTATCCATAAAGAAAAAAGCATAATAAATAAGAAAGAGACAACAGAAAATATGGAATAGAAGTAAATAAGTTAGGACTGCCTTACACTTGAAAGCAATTTGTTTTTGAGAAAAAGTGGAAAATAATGTCAGGCTTAGAGAAAGTGTCAAATAAATAAAATTGTGAATGAACATATTCACATTACTACACAGTTATTATTCTTTTGGTATAGAGCTTCACTGTGTTTTTGAAATATCTCTCGAGCAGAATAGACAATATACACTATAAAAAACACACCAAAGAAACAAAGCACCTACAATAGAACAATCTCAGTTATTTTCTGGACCATTACAACAGGTGAAATCAAACAACTGAACAAATGTTTATATGTCTGTACATCTGTAGCATGTAGGAAACACGGTATACTTGCATATAACACATATAGAAAGCACAGCTATGTAAACACCAGTTTCAGCTTTTCTTTTCATAACTACTAATACAAATCAGGTGCATTTTCTTTTTTTTAATATTATTATTTTAGAAACTTGTGTTTAATTCACTTTTATATTTCAAATAATGTAATTATATGAAGGTTTACCAGACGTGAGTATATGTATGTATATAAACTTACAACATGCATACATGGATATTTAAGTAAGATAAGAAAAAGTCTGTAGTGGTACACGTTTCTTTTATTAGATTACAAAACAACCAACCTGACTGTTTCCACTATGTTGTTACCCATTGATATATACACATCCAGTTCTGTCAATAATAAAATAAAAGTAAGTCAACATATTTTCTAATTTTTGAGACGATAAAAAACGTTAAATACGTACTGTTGTTGTCTAGCTTTTTCTATTCGAAATTACAGTTTATATAAGAAATTATGCATGAAAGTAGAGAAGAATTAGGGATATATATTTTTAAAATATATATGTATAGTCATACTTCCATGATGAGTATATCCATAATATAAGTATGTTCACAAATCATGAAATTGGGTCATAAAATTCCAACAGTATGTCTGCTCCATCTCTTCAATTCCCAATATAGAAGGTAATGAAAGAGGAGGTAAGGGTCATTATGTGAGTAGTAATCAAGAAATGACACCTCAACAAAAAATTCAAATTTTTGCAGATATGAAACGTATACTCTACATGAGAATAAAATATGTAATATCTAAATGCTACACATCTTCCAGAGCACCCTTTAAACTGTGCACAAAGACAAACTTAGTAAGTAGTTGATGTATTTGTGGACTCAATGGGTTATTTGATCAGACAGCAATCACACATAATCACAAAGACGTGAGTGGTACGTGTATGATAAAACAATACCTTTCTTGAAGCAACGGAAATTCTGCCAGCACTGAAATCTAAATGCGGAAGGATGGAATAAAGTACCATATATAGTGTACATGCTAATTTTCAGTGCAAATTGTCAGAAAGAAGAAACATTAAGGTTATGTGTAAATTGTAGATGGGTGAGCACAGTAACAAACATTAACACTTTTCTACAACTATGTTCAGTTGAACATCTTCAAGATGTTTTAAATTCAATTATTTTATTATACTATACATTGTTTCTGTTTTGTTTTCTAATTGGGTGATAAAAGTAGACCAAGATTTTCTTGAGCTCCAAGGTAAAAATTTATAATGTTGTATGTATAATGTACGTATAAAATGCAGGAAAACTGGAATGGGATAGACATATCATCTGTGTGGATGACATACTTTACCGCTGCTAAAGAAGGAGAACGGTATGCTACTGCATCTAGGATGCAGGTTAAAATTGAGCCCAAGAAATTGTAGGGCCATGTTCACACAATTAGAGTTTATCGACCATATGGTGGATACAGACAGAATATCCATTGCTCAGTAAAGACTGACTAATTTAGAAGTTTGTAGCTTCAGGGTTTACATCGACTTATTGATAGTTTGTGATAAGTTTCTCCAACATGGCTTTACCAGTGTCTGCAATGACTGAGGATAATGCATACTTTATATGGATACATAAATGTGAAGAAGCGTTTTAGTACTTAGCCATTGTTGATGACTTATCTTTATTCGAATTGTTGGTTCTTTCTGGATACTGACGTTAAACATAGAGCGATTGAAATGATTTTCTCGCATATGACAGTATGGAGCATGCAAATATATAAGCAAACTCTATATTAACTACTGTAGAACATCCGTAAACAGAATATTCCGCAACAACAGTAACATTTTTGTGGAAGTTTATAATGGTTATGCTGTTTAGGTAAAAGGCCCGAGTGTTCTTTTAATGTATAAATAACTAAGCTGGACATGTTTTGAATAAGCCAACAGAATCTTTATTTTATGCATACCCATAATGTACAAATTAACAATCCTTCATCATTTTGGTTAGTTTTCAGTTTTGCTGTTTTATTTCTGTCGAGATAGAATGTTCCAACATTAAAAATATACACATATCTTCAAGAAAAGGACAGGACTTTGTTTTGTGACTGGCCACTTCAGATATTTTAAAGATGTTCTGAGTCTATCAAGGTTATGTCTGTTTTCAGCAAGCCTTGTCCGTAACCATTAGCCTTTCGCCTTATACCATGTTGGAGGAGTTGCTCTTTGCTTTAACTGTACAGAGCGCATACTCACACTTGTTAGCCATTTACTGGTAGTTATGTTTGAAGACAAACATGTTCCAGTGTCAGCTGTTTGGTAATCACTTTCAGTGACTTGTTGGAAAGCTTTGTCCTCATGGTCTTCTAGAAAGAGACCTGTCGTCACTTTGAGGTAGGTCCATCACTTATGACCGCAGTATATACTCATCCTAATTGCCTGTTGGTTGGTGCCTGATCCCTCAATATGCTCAGTTCTGTTACTGACAAGAAGAGCTAATTAACAAGACAACTGATTTATTCTTAAACGTTGTTATGGCCTTCATACCCTGAGTTGTCTTGGTGTTCGCTTTGCTTCTGTCTTCTTGGGGCTTGGACATTCCTCAGGGGGCACCTAATGCTAAGAAGATCAGTGGTTTTGGTATATGGTACTTCCTTTGAAAGTGATCACATATGTCTATATCTTTGTGTTGGTGACACACCCTCTGATGGGACATATCGCTGGGGTTTGATATTCTTCAAACTTTAACTCCAATTTTAGCAATGTCTTTATTGGCAAGGATGGGGCTAATGGACTGCTTTAAGACTAGTCTTCAGAGCAGTTGTTAGCCTTAATGTTGTCTGTGTCTCAGTTGAATGGTTATTTTTCCTTTCTGCCCATTTATCCTCCTCCATTGAAGGCATGTGTAGCCTATGGAGACTGTAGGACCAACCCAACCACAGACGTGATGAACTTCCCCATGTTGGATGCATTTGCCATTAACATATATTATTCTATGGCTCACATATTGTGTTGATCAAATTATTCCTAAGTGTTCTGGTTTTGGCAACTTCATTTGCTCTCTCACCCAAGAAGTTTCGTATGTTCAATAGCTTTGTAACAATGATCCATTGCGAGTCCAGTTTTGTAGGAACCAACAAACGAGATGTTCAAAAATACTGCATTCAAGCAGATATATAATTGGTAGATGAACAAAAATAGCTAATGCCAGAACGCTACTTTAAGTTCTAAATGTCTGAATCAAATGTGAAGGCTGACAAAATTTCTAGCTTCTTAAAGTTCCAATTCCAGCTGAAAGCATGGATTAAAAGGGCCTAATGATTGTCTATAATCTTGTACGAGGTACTAGTACATCTGTACAAACTCTACATGTACTCATGTCCAACCCAGCTCATAAAACACTTGCCTAAGGAACTAGAAGACTTTCAAACTTATCTGGTTCTCAGTTTGGTCAGCTACCTTTGGCCACGCTGCCAGCTGTTGTCTTTACCAGTCAACTGGAGCTCGAATGCCATACTTTACATCCTAATCATTTCATATCCTACTATCTATTTATCACACAAACAGCACCTCGGTCCACCTCACATTTTGACTATTCATTAGCTTTTGTTAAAGTTAACATTATCTTGAAGGGAGTCTTTCAATTTTACAAATTATGCGTAGTTACGGGATTAAATTATAAGATTTCACTGCACAGATATTGCCTTCATTTGTCCTCTTTATACTTAAGAGCCAGCATTTTCATGCCTCAAAAATGTATGTTGTAACAACATTAAGAAATTATTGTGTAAAACTGTTTACTTATTAAAATATCTCAGTCTGCCTTCTGGTCGGCAGAGAATATTCTTATCACAGCTAAAGGCAAATTGAGATGCACCATGTGCATATGTTTGCTATGTTATATAGACTTTTATTTGTGAATTTCGCTTACTACTGACATTTCCATTGATTTTATAAATATTTCAACTTTACCCAGCTGCAAAGCTCTATTAGGACCACAGATCAAATTATGTTTTCAAAAACCTTAGTTAAACTGATTTTTTTCCCACTGTCATAATGTATCTTTTTTTCTCCATTGTCTTTTCACGAAAAATTAACATGTCAGAAATGAAACATTCAGCATTGACGAAAATCATAGGTACACTGTATTTTCCAAAAGTACATTACGAATGATATTTTATACAACACTTTTATTCAATATTTCTTAACAATAGAACCCAGTTCTTTGTCTTCGAGCTTTTTCTGTTTTCTTATTATTTCCTATAATTCTCTTTATTGTTATTTATTATAATTTGCTGGGCCTCTCAAGGCCAAGTGGTTAGAGGCGCTCGACTTCTAATCTGTGGGTCGAAGGTCTGACCTATATAGTTGACTTCTTTGTTTTTTAATCCTTTAAACCCTAAACCCTCACATTAGACCCTAAAATTGATTTTCATGCATTGAATGATTGTTATTGTATCGCTGTGTTTTTGTTTTCGAATGATGCATCATACTTTTGCCAAGCTAGAATTTAACATTATGTTATCGGAGTCAGTAGGCACAGATTTTCGTTCTTTGTAGGATTCTCTAGTGTGAATTCTAGCTCCTTCAACATCTGTTGTGAAAGATTTTAGGCATTTGTGAATTACAGGCAAAGATAATTTTTTTTAGGTATGGTTATTTTTAATTATCATACAAAAATGTGTGATGTTTAGTGTCAGTGTGTCTGATCTCTTCTCCTCCCAAAGAAATTTCCTCTATGAAATTACAGTGGTATTCACTTTTTTTTTCCTGCTTCTTCAGTTTTAGTTTTTGTAAAGAGAAGAAAAAATATCACTGAATTTAATGTTATCGCAGATAGCATTCGTGTAGCTTTGTACGAAATTTAAACAAACAATCATTCTCTGTGCGTAGTTGTTCTATTTATTTAATTTGCTAATGTTTCTAATGTGTTTGTTTACATATACCCATTGATACATATGTATGCTGCCATTACGTTTTGTCGTGTACTCTCTCAGTTTATACAACTTGCCTTTGGTAACATCACGGACAACTTTGGTTTCTTTTGAATTTCGCGCAAAGCTACACGAGAGCTATCTATGCTAGCCGTCTCTAATTTAGCAGTGTAAGACTAGAGGGAAGACAACTAGTCATCACCACTCGCCGCCAACTCTTGAACTACTCTTTTACCAACGAATAGTGGGATTGACCGCGACCTTATAACACCCCCACGGTTGAAAGGCGAGCATGTTTGGTGTAACGGGGATTTGAACTCGCGACGCTCAGATTACGAGTTGAGTGCCTTAACCACTGGCCATCCTCGGGCGATAACTTTGGTAACGCCCATTTTAGCTGGGCCTGGCATGGACAAGCGCGTAAGGCGTGCGACTCGTAATCCGAGGTTCGCGCCCGCGTCACGCTAAACATGCTCGCCCTCCCAGCCGTGGGGGTGTATAATGTTACGGTCAATCCCACTATTCGTTGGTAAAAGAGTAGCCCAAGATTTGGCGGTGGGTGGTGATGACTAGCTGCCTTCCCTCTAGTCTTACACTGCTAAATTAGGGACGGCTAGCACAGATAGCCCTCGAGTAGCTTTGTGCGAAATTCCAAAAAAACAAACAAAACAAACCCATTTTAGCTACCAAAACTACATTTTGTAACGATAGTAGTACCATCAAGGGGCTGTCAACCTGAATTTAATTTCAAACTTTATGAAAAGAAAATAATCATTTCTAAAATTCGAATAAACTGAAACTTTTGAACTAAAAGCCAGTTTACCAAGATTTAAAACGTTTGTGTTGTCACTACTATACTCCAACACACACTCAAAAAATACACAACTCCCTTGTTGACCAAGTCCGGTATATCTCCCACGAGTATAGATGTATAAAATCCAGTGAGCACTAAGTAGTAAATTCTACAAAGTTCTTGCTGGTTTATTAGGCTTTTAGAGTGATCTTCTCAAAACATCAAACAACGGTTTGTACAAAAAATTTACTATATGTCTCGAAAAACAAGGGACCACAACTCTTTCCTGGTCAACAATTTTTCAACTATCTGACCATCCTAACTTTTTAAAAATTAAGCTCTGGTTATCATAAATACATAAAACATGTATTCTGTCAGATCTTTCTACCTGATAGTTTGGAGAGCAAGTATTGTTATTTTCTTGCAGTCATGAGGTGCTTGACCTAATGAGCATCTTAGATATGAAGATCAATCAGTCCCATCCATATCATTGGTGTCATTCAGGATTGGCAGTTACTTCTGGTTCCAATAACGTTTTTCTGTCTTCTCAAAAACACCAAATTGGTATCCCCATTTTTCATCTTCCTTTGACTCGTAGATCCCCTCCCCAGATTTCTGGTCACGACAGTACATCAAAGTTTCATCTGAAACGTATGGACACAGATTATTAACGTGCTCAACACAATTTAGAAAGCTCCGCATTCACTGTATCAGTCTCATACAATAAAGGACCAAATTATTGGAGTATTAAACATATGAAACACTTTTTATTCAGCTCCCACTTGCATCCACGCTACTGATGTGTATCACATACCTATACTTAGTCACCAAGTTGAAATGCCCCATTCTTCATTGTCTGGTCGTAGTATCACTTTTATTGTTGTACTGCTTTTCTGAGTTGCTGTCAGGCAAACCGACACGCAACAGACATAAGCAATCTCTAGCAATGTACACACTCGAGAGCACTTTTTATTCTCATGGTGGAAGGCCATACATCAAGTTGACATCTAAATTTTCAGCAAAACAATTGCCAACTAATGCTCTCAGGTGTGTTAGAGTTTTATTTTTACTTTCAGTAATGGTGTGATGAATATAACTCTAACATTCTTGCTAGCATCAGTCTTCTCCGTTTAGTTTATCGTGTCCATAGCTATTCTACAGAGTGTTCGGAAAGTCACTGTGCACTCATATATTTATTAACAGACATGTTTCAATATAGAATACAGGAGGTAAATATGAATGACAATTATGAATAATGTTGAAAGTGACCCCCGTTGGCATCAATACAGGCTTGGATCCTTCTTATTTTGTTTCTAAACACCGCTATCAGTTGCTGGCTTAAAATAGACTGAATAGACATATGATTACAAAACTGCACAGTGACTTTCCGAACACCCTGTATTATCCAGCTGTATAGCTAATTATTCATAATTGTAATGTAGCACCAAAACTTTATCTTCTGTCGGTGGATCACTACTCAAGATAGTTCTGCTTGCCTTTTGTGTAAAAAACAACGGAATAGTATTTCACTTGCATGGCTTCAATAATCACTTTACACATTACTAGCATATTGAAACATGTCTGGATTAGGCCATGGGAAAAAATTGTGCACAAAGAGGTACTACCATTTCCTTTCACACATTTACTTGTGCAATTTACTGTCCATGGGAATGCTTTGGGTGACATTTTATTACTTTTTCTCAAAACATCAACTTACTTATTGAGCAGGCAAAACTGAATGACAAACTCTGCAGTGCTTTAATCTCGAGGATGCCAGATCCAAGGTCAGAAATAAACACTTTTATTTGGTGGGCAGCACATCTCGAACTGAGCCCTATTTGCTAGTACGAAATTCATTATTCACTTGCTACAGTGATATCTTCACTGGGAAAGCTTGGAATATTGTTAGCTCATTTGGATTTTCACTGTTCCGGTATCCATCAGGAACTCAATATTTCGTTTTTGCACTAGACCACACACAGCCCTAACAGAATTGGGCTGATTACTAAAGTTTTTGGTTTAAGCAAACTACTGTTCCTCCAAACTGATGGCCAACCCCAACTTGAAATCTGCTAGTTTTTCAAGGTATTTGTCACAGAGTTCTCTACTTATTACCAGCCATCCTGGAGCTGCTGATCAAATGGATCATTTTGAAACTTGGGATGAGAACATTTGGGATTGTTGGACTATCAGTTAAAATTAGTGGTTCTCTTATTCTTGAAATGCCACAAAGCATGGACAGTTCTTCTACCAGTGCCCATATATCCGTAACTGAACCAGACACTTCACATTTCTCATCTTATGGCATTGGCCATGGTTTCAGTAGGAAATATATCATGAGCAGGTAAAGTGGCAGAGCATGTATAGCCTTGCCCACTCATTGGAAGCCGTTCTGGTTGTCCCACATTTCCACTTTGTGGAGATCACTGACTGGTACACTCTGAATTGAGTTTGACTCACTGGATGGAAGCGCCTGTGTTGCACTCTTTTCTGACGGAATTATCACAGCAGCTGCTACTACAGGCTTCTTCTTGTCACAAAGGACACTGTTTCAGTGAGACTGAAAATAGTCCCTTTCCCCAAGTGCTGCTAAATAAGTTCACTTGAGAATCTTCCAACGAACTCATCTATCTGGACAACCTTCTGAAATATTGTGGCTATCACTGATCTGTATCATTTGCATGGGCAAGCAGCACCCTTGTAATGCTCCTCTTCTTAACTTTAAAGTCAGCCAAGTAAATTGATCTATTTTTGCCAGGTCAACTCGGTGGCACAGTTTATTTATAATCTTACATATTTATTTAGCTATTTTCCATCCAAATGGTCAACAATATCAAAGACCGAAACTTCGTAGAATGGACAGCAACTGCCTGTTGTGGAGACACAAGTGTAGAGAACGACGTTTCGAAAGTCTTCCTTCTTTCGTATTCAAGTCAGTGTGTGTGTGTGCAAACGCAAACTAACGTGGCAGGGGCTTAGTTTAGAGAGAGAGAAATCTGAAAAATTCTCTCTCCAACTGGGGTGTTCAGGAACGTGAGAAATTGTTAAAATTTCCATGGGGTTTTTCCTTTACTTTTATTTTGATATTTTTAAGGTGGAGTGGGGTATTTGTGAGTGATAAGAAAGACGGGAGAACTGGACGAGAGCAGCATAAGTGAAGTGAGCCAGACCTTGGCCCATGGACGGAGTATACTGGCGGCTGGCGAGTTGATTTAAAATTTATTATAGCTGGATAAACTATGACTGAATAAACGGCTCTTTTCAGGATCAGGCAAGAATGTGGCTGGGACCTACAGATCCGATGCCA
Organism: Tachypleus tridentatus; assembly: GCF_004210375.1. NCBI lineage: Eukaryota > Metazoa > Arthropoda > Merostomata > Xiphosura > Limulidae > Tachypleus > Tachypleus tridentatus. The sequence goes on from NC_134825.1 coordinate 131,970,533, forward strand.
GAGATTTTGCTGTGGGGGGAAATGGGAGTACCCCGAAAAAACCCACTTTCACGGTCTGGACGCCGAAAAATCTACCCAGACCGTGCCCGGAAGTAGCTGGGAAGAAACATAGGAATAAAAAGAAAAAAGAAAAAGTGATGAATTGTGACGGTGGTATACATGGAAACTGTTAGCTGCGGTCTTGTAGATCAGGTAGTAACTTCGTCATAAACTTGTTTTCACACTTGAAGCCCATTGGTGCAAGTGAAAAACGTGGTCTAGGTGGTAGAACAACAAAGTGTGTGTGTGCAAACGCAAACTAACGTGGCATGGCAGGGGTTTAATTTAGAGAGAGAGAAATCTGAAGAATTCTCTCTCCAACTGGGGTGTTCAGGAACGTTGTAGTTCCTCTTCGTCCCCTCACGTGAGAAATTGTTAAAATTTCCATGTGGTTTTTTCCTTTACTTTTATTTTGATATTTTTAAGGTGGAGTGGGGTATTTGTGAGTGAGAGGAAAGACGGGAGAACTGGACGAGAGCAGCATAAGTGAAGTGAGCCAGACCTTGGACTGTGGAAGGAGTACACTGGCGGCTGGCGAATTGATTTAAAATTTACTATAGCTGGATAACCTATGACTGAATGAACGGCCCTTTTCAGGATCAGGTAAGAATGTGGCTGGGACCTACAGATCCGATGCCAGAGATTTTGCTGTGGGAGAAACGGGAGTACCCCGAGAAAACCCACTTTCACGGCCTGGGCGCCGAAAAAGGTGTGTGTGTGTAAAACTCGCAAACTAACGTGGCAGGGGTTTAGTTTAGAGAGAGAGAAATCTTAAGAATTCTCTCTCCAACTGGGGTGTTCAGGAACGTTGTGGTTCCTCTTCGTCCCCTTTCGTGAAAGGTTATTAGGTTTAGATTTATTTATTTATTAAATAGTTTTTTACTCTTTTTTTGGGTGAAGGAGGCCATTCTTAATGTTATCCTAGACCGAGGCAAAGGCAGCACCGGAGAAAACGGCCAGATCCCGTCCCGAAAGGCAGAAGTCAAAGTAAATATGAACATGAACTCAAACGACCCGACTCAGGGTCTGGCAATAAAGTTGCCTGGGCTGGGATCTAAAAATCCAATGCCTAAGTTTTTGCTGTGGGGGGAAACGGGAGTGCCCCGAGAAAACCCACTTTCACAGGACAGGCGCTGAAAGTTTTGCCTGTCCTGTGCCCGATATCTAAAAAAGAGAATACATATTATTAACATGAGTTTAATTCTTTAGATACTTTGTTGTGTAATTTGTGATTCTTGAAATATGTTGTAAGGTGAAATGTATTTTGTTGGTGCACTAGTTAATTTGTATAGTGATGCCGTTAGTTTGTTTCTGTTTTCTGCTTTTAGATAATATTTGTGTGATATTTCCGTTAGTCAATTTCTTAGTGTTGGTAAGTTACTAATTTGATGTATATAATTTACTAGCGTGAATGACGGTAGACTGAATGCAGATCTTAGTATTCTGTTCTGTTGAACTTGGATTTTCTGGAGTGTGTTATTTGACATATTGTATGTTACTTGACATCCGTACTCTATTACTGGACGGATGAGTGTGTGTGTGTAGATGCTGATGGTATTTTATAGTATCTTGGTGCACTGTGGAGAGCGTGCTGTGATTGGTTGGATAATCACTGTTTCTGATTGGAGGAGAGATTTCCTGTATATTCAATCAATGGCAGCCACCTCTAGTCTGGAATCTGTTAAGTGAAGGTTTAATAGTGTTAATATAAAATGATTTTTCTTGTCTTCCAGAATTTCTTTCTGCCGATTATTCTAGTTTTCTCCCAGTTTATTCTGTGTCCAGTTGACGAGGCATGCTCTGTAATGGCTGAATTTTGTGTTTTCATGAGTCTTGTACTATCCTTATATTCTTGTCGCGAGTTTTCTTCCCGTTTCTCCAATGTATGTATAGTTGCAGGAACATGGAATTTCATAGATGACGTTTTTGAGATTCTCTTTGGTAGTTCGCTGTTTGTTTGTTTTTTCACCAGAATGAACCTTAAGATATTGTAGGATTTCTACCAGACTTCTGTGGTGAATTTTTAAACAAAATGGTCACACTTCCTCCTTCATCAAAAACTCCTTGTAAAATTGCTACAATCTATGAGTTTTCTTTTTAATCCAAATTGTTTATAAAGTTTGATTTTCTTCCCAGCTACTTCCGGGCATGGTCTGGGTAGATTTTGTGGCGCCCAGGCCGTGAAAGTGGGTTTTCTCGTGGTACTCCCGTTTCCCCCCGCAGATCTTGCCTAGTCCTGAAAAGAGTCGTTTAAGTCAATGTTTAATAATCGCTAGCCGTCAGGTTATTCTGGTGTGTTACTGTCTTACTTCCCTTATGCCACTCTTGTCCAGGTCTCCCTTCTCTCGCGTCCCTTTCATACCCCTATCTCACTTCTTCACCTTAAAGATATTAAAACAAAATAAAGACAAACTTCCATGTAAAGTTCAATAATCTTTCGCGTGAGGGGACGAAGAGGCACAACAGCGTTTCTGACCACCCCAGTTGGAGAGATAATTCTTCATACTTCTCCTTCTCTCTAAACTAAACCCCTGCCAAGTTCGTTTGCGGTTTGCACACACACTGACTTGAAGACGAAAGGAGGAAGACTTTCGAAACGTCGTCCTCTCCACTTTTGTCTTCACAAGAGGCAGTTGCCATCCATTCTATGAAGTTTCATCATGAGTACTCTGCCTAAACAATCTATCAAAGGCTAGATTGTCAAAAAACATCGGACCAAGTGTTGAACAGTTTTCTCTGGATACCACCTTTTTAAGGCTGTGACACTGCCTGAAATATCTTAAAAACTGTTTCAAGTCTCTATTTGCAGGCATGGTTTGATTGGCCTTATTCACTGGACCATGTGTCAGTTCACAACATCTCTCTATTTTACTGGTCCTTATTGGCTCTAGCAGAAGGTGTTGTGGATATTCTCAGCTCTTACTGGAGACTGTTCACCAATGCTCTGCCACCTATAAGAGCAGTAATTTTATAGTTCATGGCAGAAGTACAATGAACTGCTTGGTATATAGCCCTGCTTGACACTAGTCATTGACTCAATAAAGAACCTGTTCACTCATCTTGTTGCCTCAGGCCATGGAACACTTTCTCATCTGTTAAGGAAGCAAATCTAACTAGAGAATTTCTTTACTAATAAAGTATCCAGTTTTTGTCCACTTGGCACCAGTGGTTTTGACTAAAGCCAGGTTGTTATGTTATAATTGGCAATAGACTGGAAATTCAGTAGATATTTCCCTACGCAGTTTTAAACCCACCAGGGACCTCAACATTCTGATGTATTTAATTCAGTCGTCATGCTTCTTTGTTGCTGAGACTGACCTGCTGAATAATTTGAGTATAGCAGATGTGGGCATCTTTCCCCGAGTTAGCAGTTACTGTCTTACTGATATCATCACACTTTGCACCATTGGTGAAAGTTCTATATCCAGGAGGGGACTTCCATTACGATCAATGCCCTTTCTACTGAATCATCTCAATAGGCTCTCTTCCTTGTGCTTGAGTACTCCTAAAATTCAAGAAAGCCATTCTCTTTAAAGAAGCTTTTCTTTAAAATCAATTTTTACATGATTAAGTTCGGTTGTGTATACCTTTTATTTCATCGCAGAAAACCTTCACAATAAATCCTGGTGTGACAACAAGAGCTCTAACTTTTTCTATCAACAGGTGGAATTTATTAATGCTATTTATCCAGTTTGTTTGTTTGGTTTTTTAATTTCGCGCAAAGCTACATGAGAGCTATCTGCGGTAGGCGTCCCTAATTTTGCAGTGTAAGACTAGAGAGAAGGCCAGTCACCACTCATTGCCAACTCTTAGGCTACTCTTTCACCAACGAAGAGGATGATTGATCGTCACATTATAAAACCCATATTTTAATATCTTTATAGAGTTAAAAGTTAAACCACCACAAAACATACATTTTGAGCTCCTGTTCAGTCATATTCATGGAAGTTATAAGGAAAATTGGCACAAGTATAAATTTTCTTGTGCATAATACAATCACATACAAAAAAGAAAAAAAAAAGATTTGCCCATTTTGAGTCTTTGTAGAGGAGCCAGAGCTCACAAAAATTGTCATTTTGGGGTTTTTAGTGAATTATTCTGGCACATTTTGACCAATTTAAGTGTGTTTTCGTACAACAAAAGTTTCTACGAGTCCCACATTGACAAACAAAAATGGTGGACTTACCTATGTTAAGTATGAAATCACTTCTGAAGTAACTTCAAAACAGCAAATACAAGAAAGTGGTCTGGATACATATTCAAACTAGTTTTTTTTTTTTTAATTAAACCCCTGTACTTTATTGAGCCAAAAAAAAAAAATGTTGTATATTATTAAATGAGCATGCACTTTGTTTTGTTCAAAGTGAAAGTAGAAATTTTTATGAATAGCAATTTTCTCTTTCACATTAAAAGTAAAAAAAAAATTCTTTAGATTGTAGAGACACTGTGAAACTAATTGCCTTCCAAGACTACTTATGACAATTTATATTTTATTAAACAAAATTTTACATCACAAATGGAATTCAGGAGTGTTTCAGTGATACTAAATTACTTCTATGTATTTTATAATGTTTCTGAAACAAAAAATTCAATAAAATTACTGCCTAAATAATTATACCAAAGCAGCATTTCCCAACTGGGGATTCATAAACAAATAAGGGCTTGATAGAAAAAGTTGGTAATATCATCCTTTTCACTTTTCTGGTTCTACAGTTCTTAACAATATCTTGATTACCTTCTAATTTATTAAAATACTTATGGAAGGAAATAGTTTGATGCATAGCCAGATTTAAGGCTCTCTCTATTCTGTTAAGCCAAACTTTAAAACACTATGTTCCTCAAAAAGAAGCTCAGAAGTCTCATTAGTTTTAGTTAAATGGATTCATTAAACATTTCTGAATTATATTTCAATTTTACTGGATATGAATTGTAAACTCATGACAATATCAGAGAATCAGAGTTTATTGTTCATTATGTGTGTTACAGAAACTTTTAATTTTAAATAAATTCAAAATGATTTTATTCTACAAAATTTGTTACTGCCTAAAAGAGGTTTATTTCAAAAACTATTATCACTCAAGGTGTTTATGAAGAAAAAATAGTTGGGAACCACTGTATCAAAGCATTTTCTATGCACCATCAAGGAAAGTTAATTTTTATTTTAATAATCAAAGTTTCTTATATTACTGCATTTAAAACTAAAACACAGAACTTAGTCTATCAAAACAATACTCTTTCAGCTAGTATGCATAATGTAATAACTTACAGTGAAATTTCTGATATCACCATTACAAAAAAGGCAAAAAGATACTATTCCACGAATGATTTTAAAACTGACAAAGTATGAACAAATACTGATACAACACTTTTAGTCAGGATTACTTTCTTCTAGTTTTTTATTTTTCTACACCATGCTTTTCATTGACATCACTCACAGAAATTTTATCATCAATAACACTTTGCTATATATATAAAATAATTCAAAATTTTAACAAAATAACTTCTGAGTAATAAAGACTGAGCAACAAAGCTGTTGTTCTACAGTCACTAGTATTTTGAAGAACATTTATCAATATTACTTACAGAGTGTAACAATTTTTGTCAATAATGATTATACTTATTCGAGCAATCTTTCTGTGTACTTAAATTGACAAACTACTTTGTGCCATTATAGTTAGCCTCATTCTATGTACAATGAAAATTACTCTTATTTTCATACATAAGAATACTGTAATACTATCTACTGAATGTAATGAAAACACTAACTTTATTTCTATACATTATAATTTGCATTCTTATTGATGCTTTAAAACTTTGTTTTCCATGACATATGCTTTAAACTATTTAATAACTGCCAATTCATACTGTTAGCATTTAAAAGATTTTGACGTATGCTTGGAAACAGTACTTGTGTATGTGCTATCAAGAATTTGTTAATCAGTAGGTCCAAGTGTTAGGTTTCCATAATTTTGCTGATTTCCCTCTGAGATAATTAAGATACTGTAGCATTAACTTACTATTTTATCACAATTATGCATTTTAATATTTCAGCATCTTATAACTAATAAAAATATACATAATTTTCATAGAAAAATAATGTTTGTTTTCAACATGCAATTAACAAAACCATTATAAATTGATATCAAAGTTTCTACATATAACACGTTAGTTCACTGCACAAAAAAGTTGCTGAAATTGTTTTTCCATTATGAAGAGTTGTAATATTTTCCATATTGAAATCTAATTAATTACTTCATTGATATGCTGGAAACACTTTGCTTAAATATCAAAACAAAAGGAGAAAGAAAATGAAGTTTTATTTTTCCTTTTTTTTTTTTTAATTTAACAAATATCTTTTTTTCAGTATCAAGAATCTACTGCACTTAGTGATACTTGTTACAACCATTCTTGAAATACTTTTCCAAACAAACTTTTCCTCACAAGCATTTCATAAGGTTTAACAGCATTTGAACACAATTCTTCACACATACAATAAATACTGTGTAGCTTTTAATATTAAAATAATGAACATTCTTTCCACTTTAAAGTACTAAGAACTTCAATTTTATTTTTAAAAATCTCTCTTCAAATCATAAATACTATATACAATTTCCAGTTATACAAACTAAGTTTTATATATGTTAGTACTTAAAATCAACTAGTCTGTCTTAATCCATCAATTTTGTTAGGTGTTTATTCTTGTATGTAAAGCTATGTTATACAACTAACTGGGAGTATATTATTTTATTACTTAATTTTACCTATGAAAAATAGCACATTGATTTTAAAATTATTTCATGTTAATGAAATACTCTAACAACAAATGTCAATTGTCATTTAATTACTGCTGAAACAGTCTCTAGACTTTTATTAACATAGCAGAAATACCTTTACATCCACAACTTTAAATTTTGGGCTCTTTAATGTAGCAAAAATTATTTTCCAAGTGAATTTCGACTATATCTACCATTATGCAGAAATAACATACTACTCCAGATGCCCACACTGCATCAATTATTTCTCATAACTGTACTTCTACCACAAAAATTAACCTATTTTGAGAGTAAACTACCTCACATCATGCTATAAACAATTATATGATTACAAACTCAAATTTTTAAAAAAATTAAATGCTTAGAATTATATAATTAAAAAGGTTTGAAAGATATGTTATGACACAACTCCTCCTTTACTTAACCTTCTGAGTTTTCAAAACAAATTTTTCATAATATAAGAAAATGATAATAAATTATGAGGAAACATACTGTACAATAACAAATATCATTAAAATTCAGTATAATGAATGTGATGTGAAAGCTTTTAGTTTTAAAAGTTTTGGTAATTGCTTCTAAATGATGCACAGTATACTTAAGTAAGCATGATTTTTTTTGTAAAGAAACCAGTGTAGTTTCTTATATACAAGCAACTTTTCAATAACCATAACACATATGAAAATTATAAAAAAAAAACATGTAGTACAAAAATAAATGTATATAAACATGTGAATCAGGTAAAACCTCCACATTCAGCACAAGTACTTTCATAATCTTAATACAACAAATTCTATACCACATTCATGATAGAAATCTAATTTTCATCATAAATCAATTTACAAATCTATGATCTTTAAATAATTTCTAAAAATAAAAAAACAAAAATGGCACAAACCTTTACTGGTTTGGAATAGTAAACTAAGACAGGGTATTAACTTACTTACCATTGAGACAACTTTAAATTTTTTGTTTTGCTTATTAAGTCCAAGATACACAACACATTATTCGTGATCTGCCGTGTGTATTAAAATCCAAAGTTTAGCATTATAAGTCTGAGATTTATCACTGAGCAACTACATGCAATAACTTTAATTACTGAGGAAAAAATAATTGTGGAGCATCAAAAACAATTCAACCCTCGAGAGAAAAGGCACTTAATACTCATAACCTGTTACATAATTACTTTAGTCACTTTGAGCTGCATAAAACTATACAAAAAAGTTTAGAATTATACTTTGTACAGTATGCAAAGACAGCTATATTTATATTCAATATATCTTGTTATTTACCAAACTTCATGTTAGCTTTTGATAGAAGAGTTAGTATGCTTTCTTCTTCAAAGATAAAAAAAGGTATTCAATTATCACCTGTGAGACTGTGTTAGCAAATTTTCTTTCTTTTTAAATAGTAAGAAGAAATAAAATTCAAATACCACTGCTACATTTTCAGATGATACTTTTATGAATAAATAAATAGGTGTAGATGTATTTGGCATTTACAGCAAAGGCAGTAAGGCTATCTTGCATTTTTCCCAATTGTGAACTATTGATCAGAATGAAAAGAGCCAGTCAGATGTACTTTGCCACCCACCCTAAGAAATTGATTTTTACTCTTATAATGCACCCACAGCATTAAATGGGATAGAGATTTTTTTGGTAACATATGGATTTGATGCCAACTCTAACATTCTGTGCTAACAAAGCACCAATCCACACTCAAAATAAATAAACAAACATTTTTAAGTGAATAACAGTTAATTTAAAAATATACTGTTATAACTTTTTTGTTTTTTTAATTATAAACATACACACACATTAATAGATATACTAAGCATTCTAATTTACAGTTTTGTTAACATGGAAACAAATATTCTCTTTTCCCTATAAATCCTACATCAAAAAGGCAATAGAAAGGGAAGAAGACATCATAGTTTGAAGAAGAGAAAGAAAAATTCAAGCTACTAGACAATAATATCATTTGTCGAAATTGATAAAAGACTGATTTCTGGGGAAAATATCATATTTCAACTGATACATTACTCCTCTGAATTTTTAACTGAAGGCAAAGAAAAACATTTTAACAGGGAAATAAAAACAAAAATGGATTTTCTACATTAAACATTCTACGATTAATTTCACTACATTAATTTATACATGTATATCAAAATGGTTTGGTTGAATGTTTACCCTTACAGTCTTCAAAAAAGTATGTAAAAACAAAAAAAAACCAACAAAAAAAAGGGGGCTTTTCTTTGTAAAATTCACCGAAAGCTACTCGAGGGCTATTTGGACTAGTCATCCCTAATTTTGAAGTGATAGACTTGAGGGAAGGTAGCTATTCAATTCTTAGGTTACTTTTTACCACATATAGTGGGATTGACCTTCACATTATATGCTCTTGTGACTAAAAGGTACAGTACTTTCTTTGATGGATTTCAAGTCAAGTACCTTAACCACCAGGCCAAGCAAAAGGTAATTCCAGTTCTAAAAGATGTTGCTGAAGTCATTAGATTAACCTGTTCAGACTTTTACATACAACAGATTCACTAGAGTCCTTACATTCTTGTAACTGTCATGATACTAGTAAGGAGGAAGAAGACAAACTCCATTATTGAATATACTGCTGTAGATAAAATACAGTTTTCTCTGACTGTTGGTTGACTGGTACAAAAAAATTGGAATACTCAATGAAAGGACATTAGAGTACTGGATTCAGACACCTACACAGACCTATGGAAAAAATTTGAAGAGTGAATCAAACAGAGTAAGCTTTAAGAGCTCATTCCTTATATGCTGACATCGTGGATTATTATATTGAGAAAATTCTGAAACATGATAAGAGAGAAATTTTACAAGCATAAAATCATTTTGAATTTAAAAAAGCCATTAAACAAGTAGAATTGAAGTATATATTTCGATATTTTGGCATAAATATCCAGTAACACTATATAGCTATGCATTAAATTGCTTCCTTACAAAATAAATAACTTCATACATACTTCAGAAATACTAAAAGAAAATTTCGATGTTAAGTTTTATTAAGTTATTGCTCCAACAGCAAAAAGAACATGCTTGTTGTTCAGAGCTGAAACTACACGATCAAAACATATAACAATCATCTAGAACAATTTCTAATTTAAAATTTTAAAAAAATGCCATTTACATTTCAAAATTAATGTTTTAATTGCCAATTGAAATCTAATAAGCTTTTTACAATAGCCTTTTAAAAGCAATCAAAATGTGTGATTAATAACATTTGATCAAATTTAGCTATAGCTGTATTCACAATAACAGGTTACGTGTTTGTAACATCAAACACCTTTTCAGAAAAACAAACAGATATTTACTAAGAGAAAATGCCCTTGTATAAATACAAGAATTGTCATTTTTAAATCACTAATAATAGCAAACACATCATTTTATTTTTGTAATCAAAATATCAGTCAATTCAGTACATTAATTACTGTTTTTGAAAATATTCTGTAACACTTTTCTATTTTCTCATAAGGTTTATAAAGACAAAATATGAAGTTTGTGCATTTAGACAATAGACTAAGGTAGTGTTAAAATTCCTACTGTTACCACTATCATGAAATATTAAAAAATACTTAGATAGCAGGAGTAACTGATGATTACAAAGTCAACAATACTTTTAGTCTGTTCAAACAGGCAGTTTTTAACTGATTGTTATGTTGCAGCCTTAATGACAAAAAAGGGCTCTTAAGAACACAAAATCCACAGCAGACTCAATGAACAGTGTGATAAAACAGTACTCATTTGGAAAGAAATAAGCATATGAAATAACATGAAATCAAGTGTTTTATTTACTGAACAAACTATATTATCCAATGAGACATAACAGAGCTGGTAAAAACTGACACACCTGACAAAAGTCTGAGTCGTTACTAAGAAAGTACACCCTGTTACAAATTCCTAAAATATTGGTAGCAGAATATTAAAGTATTAATTTTTCAGAACAAAGCAACTGATGCACAGAAGTTCATAGCATAATATAAAGGTGCCAGGAACCACGTGAAATGAATAAGTGGAATTTACTTATGTAGCACCAAAGGCAAACTTCTGGAAAATTCTATGCTAGTACTTAATATATATTTTCATGTCAAGTATGTGGATGTACTCTCTCACTGACTTTTTACAGGTTAATAATCAAAACAATGCTAGTACTCAGTAATACTTGCAGGCTGAGATCCTCCTGTGTACAATGAAAACAATTGATAAAAAAAATGGAAAAACTGCTACTTTATCCTTCTCATATTGCAAGAAACAGAAACAGAGATAATAGAAATATGTTAATAACAATTACTTTTAAAAAAGAAAGAGGGCAAGGTGACGAGGAACGCTACTCATTTCAAACACACCTATAACAAAAAAAGAAATATTCTCCATTATGAGAGCTCCAAGTTGTAAATAATACAAAAAACACTGTTCTATATTTTAAAACTCGAAATAAGTAAATGCATGGGTGACACTAAAACTATAAAAATATTGACACAGTCACAAAATAGTAGAGATAAAATAATCATTAGCAGAAGTAGTAGTAAATAAACATAAAAAAATCAGTGTACAAGGTATTTTATAATCAAGTGAATGCAACATGAAATCCTTCAGTGGAGAAAAAATAAGATGTCAAATAAAACTGCTAAAAATTTTTTACTTAAATTATCCCAATACAAGTTTCCACAGGAGAAAAAAAGTTAAATTAGGTGTAAAAAAAATTCCAAAGAAATACTTTATCTGTAATAAGTTTTTAACACTGAGGTCTTTGATGAAAAACAAAATGCAGACTTATATTATGGCATATAATGGTGTGACCTGAATAAACTCGAAAACATTCAAGAAACTACTGCTTAATTTCTGATTAAGTTTGATTTATATCAATAAAAGTGTAAAGTGTATTAGTTACTCATTCAGGTACACTGAGTTTACTGTATGTTGCTTTTAATGCACATTTCTTACTACAAATTTAAAACAGTTAAAAACATAAGCATCACAAGTTATTATAAATTTGAAAATTTCATTTGTGATAATGCATTTGTGATATATTCGATTTTGAAGAGAAACAAAATAATATTTTTAATCTATTCTACGAGTCAGTATTTTTAAATTTTCTAGTAAAGATATTTTCATAAAGATTAGGTCTTGCAGTACAGTTATCAAAATAACTTCTCTCATTTGCAATCCAATTGTTAAGTGACATTTTGGACAACTCAGTACACTTTAGTTTAACAATCTCTGAATGCAAAATTCACTAGACTTTAAAAAGAATAAAAATAAATTTATTACATAACATCTTTGTACATTATAAAACCATTAGAGAAAGTATGAGATTGTTGCAAAAAAACATGAAATACTATGTTTACAACTAATAACATACATATTAAATCCTTCTTTTATGATGATGAGAAACCCAATTGAAGTAAAAATGTATTCCCAAGATAGCTGGTACGGGTATTTAAACTTTAGTTAAAATAAAGTACAGAATAATGTTTCGACCTTCTCAGGTTAACTCTGAAGATGACCAGAGAAGGTTGAAACATTATTCTGTACTTTATTTTAACTAAACTTTAAATACCCATACCAACTATCTTGAGAATACATTTTTAAATCCTTCTTTGTCCTTATGGCACTTTAAAGTGAACTTAATATTTTTATTTTCAGACATAAGTAACTACAAGTAAGTTTTGTATCTTAGCCAACTGTAAGAACTAAGCATTTTTGGTACAGTTAAAACTTTCTGAACAATGGATTATCACAAGTAAGTATTTGTTAATTTATCTACCTAAGCTAGAAAGCAACAATCAGGAATTTTCTTAGGAGAAATATAACATTTTTCAGCATACAGTTATTATAATTACAGCTTAAACCTAGTACAAGTGCTTAATGGGTTGGTAATGCCCAGAGAGTGGCTGTCTTGTCAGCACTGGTAGTCAAGAAAGAAAACTCTCGTGGATGCCAACGACTTTGAATGACCTTATCTGCATGTTCAGCCACAACTACACTTGGAAGAGGCTGAGTTAGATTGCCTGAGGAAAAAAAAAAGATTTTCAATACATAAAAAGACTGAAAAAATGTACAATGTTCAGTATTTGAGTTAAAGACTATTGAATAAACAACATGAACATTTCAACTTTAAAGCTTCACTTCTAATATACTCATAAAATGTAATGTTAAGCAAATTTTGTAATATAAAAGACTGATTAATCACAAAAACATCCTTCAAACTTTTTATTAAAATATTTTCAACTTCATTTATTTCATGAAACTAACTGTAAATTTAAAATATTTTGCTCAAATGAATACAAAAAATTAAAAAATTAATTTATTGGAAGTCTTAGTAGAATTGAAAACCAGTAAAAAGAATTTTGTATTCAATTTTCTATTTACTATAATTGTTGACATTATCTTCATATGTAGGAGCATTCTTTCAATAATGTGTAATAATCACATTTCCTTTATGGAAAAACAACTAAACCACACTTCTAAAGAACAATCAAAAAATAATAACAATATCTGCTATTGTTTCAACCAGCAATTTCTGTTCTTCAATGTCTAAGTATTGAGAAAAGCACAAAAATAAGCTATAAACTCAATCAATCCATTTGGCACAGAGGACGGTCTACAAAATTAGCATTTCATTGCATGCAAATAGTTTTTTGGACACACACAAAACTCTTCATTCATATTTGGTGGGGATTAAGAGCCAAAATGTATAGTTTGACATTTTTTATGAAAACATGGGAGAAGTTGAAAAATTAAATACACATATGTCATATAACATATATACAGATACAACTAAGAATTACTATTTAACTCACTTAATTCTTGTTTTACCTTAAGCTGCAATTACACAAACTTAGACAGAGAAAATCAAAAACACAAACTACATAACATGAGTCTTTATAATAGGTAACATTATGCATCCAGTAATACATGAGCAAGTTCATTTATCTACAATAACAGTTTAATTAGAATTAGAAAATATAAACCTTATGAATGTCAATACTGTGTCAGAAAATAGTGTAGAAAATGAAGAGTTATGCCTTTTTATTATTTACATTATAACACGTAACTGTGTTTGCCAATACAATTTGTAGAACTACAAATAATTTATTTTCCAATCTTTTGGAGTAGTACAAGCTACGTTATGGTTTTATCAGTTGAACTTGCACCTTCTACAGAGAGGATTCTGACACTCTAGCATGTAAACCATTGAAAATGCCTGATTATAAGCTTAAAAACAATGTACAACATTCCAGGTTCCACCCCACCCTCTTTTTTTTTTGCTGTTGACAGCCAATGAAACATAACTCTACTTTTTATACTAACACTAATACTGCAATAAATTTTTAGTTAATTAAATAATGCACCTAAGAACACAGGAAAAGAGCATGTGAAATCAGAAAATATCCTAAATTATCATAATTGTTCTGGCTTTCTATCTGCGAGATAAGAGCCATTACAATTTCAGCTAAGATCATAAAATTGTTTCCCCTGGGAATATGGTTTGAGCCAGAAACAAAATAAATAATTCTCTGGACAAAAAACAAGATAATCTGTCATTTAATAAATTAAAACTTTGGCTTTCTGTTGGTTATAAACGATATAGTATTATATATCAGAAAAAGATATTGGTAATTTGTGAAAAAGGGGATGTGTCAAGAGGAGTCTGATGTTTATGGGTTATTGCTATGCTACCAAATAAGTTTGAAAACTGTAAATATTACGCTTTGGCTAAGTAATAACTACATTATAATGGGTACTTTACATTAAACTTCATGATTCTTAAAGAGGTGGTAAATAAATTAGACAAGAAGGAAAACCTAGAGAACAAATAACACAATTTCCATATAAGGTTTGATAATTTGTTTAAATAATTTTTTTATGAAATTAACTTAAAACTTATGTCATATTAAAATTTAATTTATTAGTTATGTGTTGATGTCATGTTTATTTGTATATCAAGAAAATAAAGCAGTTTCAATTTTGAATGTAATTCAGTAAAACCTTGTGACATGCTTAGATAGAAATACCCATATAGAAATATATGCTTATTTGAAAGTGAAAAAAAATCAAAAATAAAGTAAATATAGAGATGGCTAATCAATTTTTCAAAACCAATGCTAACAAGATAATAGGTTGATTGATTTAGTGTTTTATGGCACAAAGCAGCTAGGCTATCTGCGTCAAACGTCCAGTAAAAAGGTAAAAATAAATTAAATGTAGTAAAATACATAAAAGGAAATGAAGGTAAAACAAAACATCATTGAAAAACAGAAAAAGGATCAAATCAATGTTGACACCTAGTCAACAATGTTAAGAGAGAAGGCAGAGTAAGAGAAGTTGTAAAGGACTTTCTCTAGCATAATGGTAATGATCATAACCCACCAGGAAGACTAACAGGTAAGTACAAGAACCACCATCAGTCACCTGAAGTTGGCCTTTCCAGTCCTGGTTTCATGTTATGTTGTCATAACAGCCATTATCAAAAGCTAAAATAAGAAAAGTGTTAAAAGACATATAGCAAAATCGTAATAATGAATAGCCAAATGTCCGGTTAAAAGGTAAAAGTAAAGTAAATGTAGCAAAATTCGTAAAAGGAAACAAAGATATAAACAAAACAGCAATTAAAAACAGGAAATGGCATAAAACCAATGATGACATCCAGTCTACAAAGTTGTAAAGGGCTTTCTCTAGCAGAATGGTAATTATCATAACCCACCAGGAAGACTAACAGGTAAGTACAAGAACCACCGTCAGTCACCTGAAGTTGGTCTTTCCAGTCCTGGTTCTGGGTTATGTGTCATTATGGCCAGTACCAAAAGGTAAAGTAATAACAACTCGCCAGGACAACTAACGGGTAGTTCAAACAGCAGTGTTAGTCACCTGAAGTTGGCCTTTCCAGTCCTGGTGTCGAGTTATTTAATGTTCTGGCCATTTTACAATGTCAAATTGAACTAGAGAGATAGAGACTCTGAAAAGGGAACCACAATTAAAAAGCTGCAATGAATAAATATCAAACACTTAAATGAGGTTAAAAAGATTAATGGCCATTAAAAAACTAAAAATTTTATCAAGGTGGACAGTGTCACCATCACTAATAACACTGTCTAATGTCACAGACAAACCCTGGGACAGAACATGTTTAAAATAGTGCCGTCGTTGAAAGTCGTAACGATGGCAGGAAAGTAAAATGAGGCTTACAGTGATTTGAGTATTACACAAACTACACACTGGTGTATCAGTTCCAGATAAAAGAAAACGATGAGTTAAAAAACTGTGACAAATGCGTAGTCTAGTTAGAACAACTTCCTCCTTTCGAACCTTACGAAAGCTAGACGGCCAAAGCCCAATATAGGATTTTATTTGAAAAAGCTTGTTGTCCCGTTGCTCACTCCAAGTAGACTGCCAGCTGGCATGGAGCCAAGCCTTGAATACAGGACCATAGTCCATGTACGGAACAGGCACAGTGGTGATAGTGCCAGAGCAGACAGAGTTAGCTTCCATGTCTCCATCCACATTCCCACAAATACCAACGTGGCCTGGTATCCAGAAAAACTATATAGAAGTAGTTGTTAAAGAGAAATAGGCTAGTCGGTTTTGAATATCAGTGAGAACAGGGTGTGAGCCAACGTGAAGTGATTCCAAGGCCAGCAGAGGACTAAGGGAGTCAGTATAAATAGTGCAGTTGGAGTACTGCTCAGCTTCAATATGATCCAGGACAAGAGATATGGTGTACAGTTCAGCAGTGAACAAAGAAGCTGTAGAGGGGATTCTGCGCGCAACCACCGAACCACAACAAACCATGGCAGAGCCCACAGAGTCACCTGATTTTGAACCATCCATATAAATTGGAATAGAAATGTTGTTTGAAAGATGTTCAGTAAATAAAAGACGGTACTTTCAATTGGGAGTATCTGCCTTTTTCAGATGACTTAAAAAAAGGTCACATTTGGGGGCTGTAATAAGCCATGGGGGAATGGGTTGACCAGTGGATTCTGCAATGTTTTCCAAGGACAGACCCAATTCATCCAACTGCACCTGGATGCAAAGGCCATAAGGAGCAATGTCAGATTGTCTGTTTTGAAAAAGTAAGGCCCACTGAAGAAAGAAAACACATCCCCAAGTGGGATGCTTTGGTAAGGAGTGAAGTTTCGAAGAATACAGTAAAGACAGTTGCAAACAGCGAAAGTGCAGAGAAGTTCGGTGAGATTCCACGTATAAGCTCTGAACTGGGGAGGTGCGGAAAGCCCCAGTGCAAAGTCGAAGTCCTTGATGATGAATGGGGTCCAGCATCTTTAAGGCCAAGGGTCTTGCAGAGCCATAGACCATTGATCCATAGTCAAGTTTTGAATGAATAAGAGCACAATATATCTTTAACATAGAACATCGATCCACTCCCCAACTGGCAGTAGAGAGGACATGGAGGATGTTCAATGCTGTTGCGCATTTGACCCGTAGCTGCTTTATGTGTGGTACAAAGGTCAGCTTACAGTCACAGATAAGCCTCAAGAACTTGGTCTCAAGGACCACTGGCATCGAAACTTCACCAATACAGAGTTCAGGATCAGGGTGGATACCCCATTGGCAGCAAAAGTGCATGCAAACGGTTTTAGAGAGAGAAAAATTAAAGCCGTTTGCTGTAGTCAACTTCAGTACATGATTGAGGGCAGTTCGTAGCTGCCACAAGTTGTGAAAGTCGTCAACATAGAGCCCGTTTTCAACAGTGAGAGGGAGTTGTTCAGTTATGGCATTTATCTTTATACTGAAAAGTGTGACACTCAAAACACGGCCCTGAGGGATCCCAAGTTCCTGTACAAAAGAACGGGAAAGTGTCGAACCCACACGAACTTGGAATCTCTTGTCCATTAAAAATTTTTTAATAAACATGGGTAAATGGCCACGTAACACATATATATGGAGGTCTCACAAAATGCAATACCTCCATGTTGTGTCATAAACCTTCTCAATGTCAAAGAATATTGAAACAAGATGTTGGCATTTGAGAAAGGCTTCTCTGATTGATGTTTCAAGTCGAATTAAGTGGTCCGTGGTGGAATGCTGTCATCGGAACCCACACTGGGTGGGCGAGAGGAGGTTGTTTGATTAAAGGAACCAAACAAGACGAGCATTAACCGTCCTCTCTAAGGTCTTACAGAAACAGCTCGTTAAAGCAATTGGACGATAGTGTGAAGGAATCTTGGTATCTTTCCCAGGTTTAGAGAAAGGTAAGATAACAGCCTGATGCCAGGCATCAGGAAAAAAATTCTCCTGCCAGAGCCAGTTAAAAACAATTAGTAGAATATCAAGAGAAGCAGGAGAGAGATGGTGCAGCATGTCATAGTGTACATCATCAGGTCCAACAGATGTACTGCCTGACCAATGAAGGTCCACTTTCAGTTCCACCAGTGTAAAGGGACAATTACAGTAAAAAAGACAGTCAGTTCAAAAGGAAAGAAGTGAACGCTCTGCCCGAGTTTTGGTGGCCAAGAAAATGGAGGAACAAGCAAAAGCTTTCACCTAGAGTATCGGCGATGCTCCGGACATCAGCTACCTCTTGGCTATCAGAGAGCAAGATCGAGAGGGGGACAGAATTGTAGTGCCACTGACCTTCCGAATCCTGTCCCATATGACCTTGGAACTGGTGGTAGAAGATATACTGGTTGTGAACTTAATCCAAAGATTACTTCTGGCTTTGATGTCTTACCCACCTAGCATGTGCACGGGCTCGTTGGAAAGCGATGTGGTTCGAAAGTGTGGGATATTTACAGAAAGTATCCCAGGCCCGTTTTTGAGCCTTCCATGCCATGTGGCAGGCAGGATTCCACCACGGACGAAGATATAGTGGAAAACGTGTCGAGGTTTTAGGAATACACCGAGCAGCTGCTTGTATAATACAGTCAGTTACCGCTGCCACACAGTCATCTATTGATGGCTGATTCATGATGGCAGGATCAAGTTCTGCAAGAGCTATAAAAGAGGGCCAGTTTGCTTGATTCAGCTTCCACCAGAGCATGTGGGTCGGATGGCAATGATCACTCCCAGTCTCTCTCAAAAGTATAGGAAAATGATCACTGCCTAGTGGATTAGTGTCAACCCATGAAAAATGGGAAAATAATGAAGGGGAGCAAACCGAAAGATCAATAGCAGTAAAGGACTGACTAGGTGCATGAAAGTAAGTGGAAGAACCAGTATTGAAAAGAGAAAGATTGTGATCAGAGAGCATACGCTCTACAGAGTGACCCCTCCCATCAATAACAGCACTTCCCCAGAGAGGATGATGTCCACTGAAGTCCCTCAGGATTAGAAATGGAGATGGCAACTGTTCAACGAGAGCATCAAGGTCTGATTGATCATATGTCTCTCCAGGGACAGGTAGAGAGAACAAACAGTGATGGTATGACCCAAGGAAACACGGATTGCTACGGCCTCCAAGGGTGTGTTGAGTGACAAAGACAGGGTGGGCACATGCTGATCACCCAATAGTGCCACCCCTCCATGTACTCGTCCATCACACAGCCTGTCATTTCTGTACAGAGAAAACTGCTGATTGGTGACTGTATCAGCAGGTTTGAGAAATGTTTCTTGTAAGGAAAGACAAACAGGATGGTAAAAAGCAATCAGTGTTTTGCTATCATCCAGATTAGAACGTAAACCTCAAAAGTTCCATTGTATCAAGGTGGCCATTTTTAATGACGGGTAGGCGAAGTGGCTGGAGAACCCTTCTGTTTACGACCACGTCTTTTTTCCTTACTGTCCTTAGTCAGAGGAGGTCTATCAACCTCCATGGATCCTGCTCTGGGTCTGTTGGGCAGGTCTTTGTTGTTGGAAGGGGATTCCAGTGACTGAGGACGTGAATGAATGATTGTTTTGCATCTTGGGGTGGGAGAAAAAGATGTATCAGAAGAAATGCCTGTATTTGAAACTGAAGGATGTGAATCTTAAAGTTTGTTGGAACGTATGGGAGAAACAGAGACGGGTGTGGAAGTAGATTCATCAACCTTTTTAACCATGGAGGTCAAAAGGCTTTTCATTTGTTTTGAAAACGATTCTCTTGGAGGCACAGAGAGATCTGTCTGCACTCCCACTGTAGTTGTGGAATGAAGTGCAGCAGCATGTGTCCGAGATGGAGTGGCGGACAGCAATTTCTGAGCCTCAGGATAACTAATGTTATGTGTCGTTTTCAAATGCTGCACCTCTTTTTCCTCCAACCATTTTAGGCAACAACAAAAGTAGGAAGGGTGAGAACCATTGCAGTTGACACAATGTTGGTCTGTGTCACACTCATAGACATCATGGTCTTTGCCACCACAACAAGCACGTGTCAGGGAACAACGACATGACGTTCTAGAGTGGCCGAACCTCTGACATTGGAAACATCGGAGATGATTTGGAATGTACGGCCATACCCTGCAAATGAGATGGTGGCAGGTGCACATGGTGATGTAAATTTCAAAACGAGGTTTTTTGTCGGCAGTGTAACTCCATCTTTGCGAGTGGAGATGCGCCTCACTGCAGAAACTCCTTGAGCGGAGAGACCAGCGAGAATCTCTGATTTGGGGACGTTCTTCAAATCCCTCTCAACACTAACTCCTCGTAATGAATTTAAGGTAGCATGAGGGGTAACCTCAATAGGTATATCCCCAATTGCCTTTGAATTCAAGAAAAGTTCACTGTGTTGGGTGGTGGATGTTTCAACCAATATGTCTCTAGATCAAAGCTTCTTTACGAACTTTGGAGAGCCAGCAAGACCCTCTAGTCCCTTCTGAATAAAAAAGGGGACATTTGCCCTAAAGGTTTTTCTGAAAGAGAATGTAATATAAGAAAATGAGGTACGTGTGTTACAGATGTTGAAGACTGCTGCTCAGAGTCTTCAAGACGTGGTCGTTTACCTATTGACTGCTTTTTCACTAATTTTATTTAAATTTTTGAAGGAGGATCCATAGGAAAAAGGAAAATTTCGGTACGAACTGACCCCACTCACCATGGAACCCTACCAGGGGACGCACTACAATGTCATGCAAGGACAATGCAGCAATGCCAGGGTTTCGTGAGCACTATACCCAAACACCAGCATCAGACATAATGTCCACATTACTCGTTGAGAACTTTCAACACTGGTACTTGGTTGACTTTAGCCCAAGTGGACCAGCCGACTGACCCAAGCGGGGCCACCCAAAGGCCGCCCGTCTACAGAAATTCAAGACCAAAGTGGTGTGTTAGGGTCGGACCCCTCAACCACCAGGGTCCTCTCCTCCCCTTCACGGGTCACCACGCACAGCAAACACGTGGGTGGATGTTTAGATCCCAGAGGAGGTATACTGAAAGAACAGAACCTTCCCTTGGAGGTCACCTCACCACGTACAGGAATCCACACTGAGGGGAAGATAATAGGGATGGCAAAAAGTGTAGTAGAATCTTAACAAACCAAAACAGGATAAATCAACCTCAATTATGACTGAATAATTTTATATATATATTGTTATATGTTTATTCTTTGCTGTGCTATTACATAAGGATGATGCAAGTGACATCCTTGCTATCTTCTTTAGATTGTTATTGAACAACTGATACTAGCAATCCATACATTCACTTCATTTTTCTTTGAGTTTTTTTTCTTTCCCCCTTTTTACTTTTAATGCAGTGCTTCGAAAGACAAAGGAGGGTTGTGTTTATAACCAAGTTCTAAATATAATGAGGTTCAACTGTAATATTTACTGTTTATCTAATATTGGCTGGTAATTTCTGTTTTACCCTGTAGATAAAGCTTTTTAACTCACTCTCTCCACACAGGTTCAGTCAAATCTACTGACCTCACAACCACTACGCACTTGTTATAGTTTTCATACTATAACTTTTCATACAGTATGTGTATTACCATAAAATTTGGCACTTTTAGTAAACATAACAAGTCTTTTGTGCTTGAAAAATCAGATATTTTAATGAAGGATTTTTACCACAGATGTGTCCATGACTATATTGTTTTTTTTTATATATAGTCCAATGCAAAGGGATTTTATATTCACATTAAAAATACTTTTCTTTTTTTTAAAAAATCTCAAGTTTCACTTGCATAATCTGTAAAACCTCCCAAATACACAACTTTATTTTCAGTAAAACTTTATATTTTATCAGTTATTACCATTACCTCAATATTTGATTTTTTATTCTGTAGGCAAATTGTCAAAGCATAATGAAATGTTAAGTCAGAAATAAAATTAATAGATGTACCTTTTTTTAATTTATTAATTACAAACTTTCAATGTATTTCTCCTGGGAGTTTCAACATCTAAACCAATATATTTTCTGTGTTTATTTTACTATCAACAACTGAAGTTGGAACCCACTAAAAATAAAGCACATTGTCACTTTTGTCACTAGACTGTTTACATGGCACTGTAATACAATACTCTCAAAAGCAACTAAACATGTGTGAAGAGATAGATGATTTGACTTCTAGCTTCGAGAACAGGGTGTCTAATTTATCAGATTACACATCTTGAAATGTTTTCTTGGAAACTTCAGAGTAATTACACAGGACTGAGAACCAGTGAAAACATTTATGTCAACAAAAGGATGTGAAATTTATCAACTCATGTATGTATCCTACAGTGTTTACAACAAGAGTTCTCCAGAGTAACAACATTGCACTTTGAATCGATGGTACCAATACAATAAACATTGCAATTCATTGAATACTGATAATTTGTTTTGAGTGTTTGGAGTTTAGCAGCATAGGTATAAAAGAAGTTATATGAGCACATGCTTATAAAATCTTATTTCCCTTTTCTGCACACTTATTCTAATACTATTCCAATACTCATTTAGTTTCACAAACCTTATAAGTCTATTCTTCTTCAAAAAACAAGTTTTGCAGCTAAAAAGTAGTTTTGAAGTTCCATTGCAGTTGTGAAACATCTTAAGTTGTTACTGACTCTAAACTAGAAGTGAGTAACTATCATTTATAATATATATATATATATGTAAAACCTTTGTTCAAAAAGTTCAGTATATAGTTGTTGATCTAAATTCAATGTAGCTGTTTCTGTATATTAGCATATCATGTACTGCTTCTGAACTCTGTGAAACACATCCCTGAATAAACATAATGTTTAATGATACACAATACAGAAAAGAGGAACCCCCCGCTAGTACAGCGGTATGTCTACGGATTTACAACACTAAAATCAGATAGCCCTATGTGGCTTTGCTATAAGAAAAACACACACACAGAAAAGGATACACAACATATTTTTTTTTCTAGAAATGGACTAGCATATTAATGAGAAGTGAACTTAAAAAAACACAGTAAAGAATAGATCCTATCAAAAGAATCTGATGTTAAGAAAGTTTCTGACAGGTTTCAATGCTTCTCACATAATCTCTCTACAAAACAAGATAGCCACAAAATCCAGAAGCAGCACTTCTTGATTCTGTCTTATGGACAAATCAGGAAGTAGCTAGTGAAACATAATCAACTGAAAATGTTGTGGAATTATTCAGGTTAAGTATGTCAAAGTAACCTACACTACCACCACAGGGTAAATGCAGGACAAAGAGTAGAGCTACAGTGTCAACTAGGACTGCTCCTTCCAAGGAAGAAGAGACCTCTCACCTGCAGTAATACCTAAACCTAGGTGCAGATCACTGAAAAGGAAACCCTTCATTTATTTTCATTCAACTGAGGTGAATTTGTGTTCTTACAGATCACCTCTACAAATATGGTTAATTATTTTTATTTCCTACTGAAACATTAAATTACACTGTTATTGAAAGACACTGATATGCACAGTATAACTCATTCCACACAGTGACACTCGAAATAACTGACTACATGACCTCTTTGTACTTGTTTAAAGTTATTTTAGATTGAATACTTCTAACCTTCAATATAGTGTGTATATCTTCACAAAATTTGGCAGTATTTCACTTATAATATTAAGTCCTTAACATACAAAAATTATATTTTTAATAAAATAAAATAAAGACTTGTCCATAAATATATTGGGTATTTGTTTTGAATAGCCCACGTGCAAAGTAATTTTCATGTTAAAATTAAAAATACCTTTCCTTTTCTCAGAAATCTCAAACTTCCTTTGTGTAATCCATAAGACCTCCTAAGTGCATTTTTTTCAGTAAAATTTAAAAGTTTATATGTTATTTTTTCAAGCCTAACTCAAAATGGGATCTGTAAATCTGCCCAACCTTGCAACCACATACAAGAGGAACAAATTTAAATTACCTTCATATTGTAAAATAAAACCACATTTATTTATAATTAAATTTTACTTTTTAATTACCCTTGAACTGTGACTAACTATCATCTGTATAGTTGTGAGTTGTAAATTACTTGGGGAATGTGCAGCTCATGTTATGCTACTGAATTACATTACCCACAAGCTATTACAACTAGCACAAGTAGCTCATGTACATGTCTCTTTAAACACTTTAATTTTTTTATTATTTATTCTACATAATCTAATCTTAACTAACCTAAAAATATTCTTATATTTATATTTTTGTTGTTTTTATAATTACACAAATAATAAACATGAAAAACAAGAAATAAAATATTTATCAAATCTTTTCTTTTGCTTTCCATTGTTGAAGAGAGTTAAACCTAATATTTTATATATCTCATAGTACTGCGATTAATAATATTTATTTATGTAAATAATGCTCTAAACAATATAAAGTAATAATATGCAAAAAGTAGACAAATTCCCTTACTTCCCAAAAATGTTCTGGCTTCCTAACTTTGCGACAAAAGTCATTACAAATTCATTCAGTTAACTGTTAACTCTCTCACAGGAACACTTTCTCTACTTTGAGTGAAACTGCCATTTACCCATTCAGAATGTAATGTTATAGAATACACCATTTGACAGATAAAAACCTTAAGTTTCTACACGTTATAGGTAATATATAATTAAACATAAGAGTGAACTATTAACAAATTATAAAAGACAGGATGTAACATGTGGGGTCTGACTTTCTATTTGATAGCTCTGTAACCAAAAAAACATTGAACACTATAATAAATCTAGTTTTTCTGAGCAATGATAATTTTATAGAGAGTAATTTATATTTAATTTTGTACTTTTTCAAGGGGTGGTGGATGAAATAGGGATGATGACATACTAAGAGAAAAAGTGTCACACTAGGGGAAATTCAAGATTTGTTTTTCAAATATTCCCTTGTATAATTATGAACTTAAAACTTATATGCTATTAAAATATGGATTATTAGCTAAGATTCTCTGCTATAATAATATGCATAACATAAACAAAAAGTAGTTTAATAAAACTTTGAATATAAGACAATACAATTTTGTGTCACGTGCAGCAAAAAATAACCGGGTGAACAGAGCTAAACAGTTACACCAAGAAGGTGAACCATCAAGAAAAAAAACAGTAAAATGGACTGACATGACTTGTGAAGATATGTTAACATATTTTGGACTAACAATAGCTATAAGACCCAAGCCTTATCCTTCTCTTTCTGACTATTGGTCTATGTACCTTCCTTTTCATACTTACTGGTTCTCTACCATCTTCTCGACAGACAGGTTTTTAGCTATCCATATTAACTTGCATTTTAATAACAATACTAATGCTCTTCTTCCTAGAACTGATCCTGTCTATAACAATTTGTTTTAAAGTTAGACCTATCACAGACTATCTACTAAAATTTTTTTTCTCTTATTTTCCTAACAAGGAATTAACTGTAGATGAGCAGATGTCAGGAACAAAATGTAGAACTGGTTTTCTCTAGTATTTACTTCAAAAACTTGTTGAGTGGAGTATCAAGTTTGAGCCTTTGCAGAAGTTGTAAGTGGATACTCTCTGTTAAGTTTAAAATTCACACATGTAATAAGAGACAAGTGATGTAACTGATGTACATGTACAACAGACCAAGACTGGGTTTTCACGAACAACTTTTATACTTCCCTTTGTTTATTTGTCAAATTACTGACTATGGAATCCTATGCTTGTTGGAATATAGGAAAGACAGACTGTATTTCCCACAGAAATAAATTTTTACGAACCTTCAGAGAGGGGAAGTATGAATTTTAGATGTGGAACTCTGATGGCTACGAAGTGGACTGGCAAATAAGATGTTTACATACTTTCAATTATACATTCTAGTACTATGGCAACAATGGCAATGACACAGGGAGAAACACTGAAGTTACAACAATTTAATTGTGGATTACAAGTTTATGGGAGGAATGGACCTGAATAACTAACATTTAAGTTACTACTCTATGGGATGACGGACAAAAAAATAGTATAAAAACTATTTATTCATTTTGGACAACACAGTTATACAAACAAAAGACCAAGCAACCAACATTATCTCATGCATCTTTCATAAAGGACCTGGTCACAGCTCCTATTGAGCCTCTACTTCAAAGCGGAATAAGTCCTTCTGGTATACCTCTTTCTAGAACTTGACAAGACTTATCACCACTGAGAGATGCTCTGGGCAGGCATTTACCTATACTTCTTAATAAAAGTAATATAAAAAAATGTAGACTTGCCTCCAAGAAAATAAAGTACTCACTACATGCACTCCCTGTGATTAAATTCTCTGTATGAAACATTTTAGAGTATCACAACAGGGATTCTCTTTAAAAAAGTTAAGACTTTATATATATGTACAAAATAAGTGTCTACTATTTTCCTTTGTTTACAATTGAACTTTTTTTTAACTTAACAAATATCTTAGAATTTTTAATTGGTTGTTCTATAATGTACGACAATGTTTCAGTTTTACAATGCTTTCTTTGACTGAAATATTTTTGTACAGTTTTCTTTTAGTATTCATACACTTGTATGTACATGTATAAATACTAATACTTGTATATCACCAATACATGTGAATACTTTCATGTGTCAAAATCAGTTTACATTATATATATATACTATCATATGTAGGAATTTTGCAGTTTTCAAAACTGTTTGTAATGAAATGCATGTCTATATGATTTTCCATTCATTTAAACAATACGTACACCCTTTCTTTTTTACATAACCTCACTTCTCCAATTTTTTGTAAAATACTTTACCTTTATAAATTATCAGAGGTTAGAGGTTCTTATTTTATATTTAACTTGTTCATATCTTAAATACATGTTTCTAATTCATTAGCTACTGTACACATTGCATGGTAGGTAGGTGTTATAAAATGTGAGCTGACCAATAAGCTGAGAGTTTGTGTTGTGAAACAAAGATTTATTTTTAATACTTGTTTCTTTATATTCCATTTTAAATTGAGAAATTAAAAGATATGTAACATTAAAATTTGAATTATAACCTACATTTAATGCTAATTTCATAATTACTAATCAACTTATTTACTACAATTTTTAAAATGGCTCTCTAAAACATCACAATGTGCACTTTAACTTGCTCAGGGCAAAATGGATCAAGTAACACCACATTTCTCTAACAATGCTAATTTCAAAGGGCAATGCCAGCATCTCTTAAACTAGAATTGATTTTTTAAAATTACTACTAGTTATTAATAACACTTATAAAAGCAGATACTCCATTTGGAAACCAGTCACATCAGTGAAATTGATTGACATTACTGTTTTGGGTTTTTAGATATCATATAATAAAAACAAAACAAAACAGAATTCTCAAAAGTTGTGACTCAGTCATTACATAGATATTGTTATAAAATGAACTAAAAACTATACAGTGCTGTAAAGCTCTGATGACCTATTTAGGAGATATTTGAAACACCATTTCAGAGAACAATCTGAACCATCCCTATACAGGCAGTACTAGCACCTCCTTAATATCTTTTAAATTATTTTTGTTACAATTTTGACAAACTACAAGCTTAAAATTCAGTTCTGTAGGGTACAATATTAATAGTCAATGATAACAGAAAGTTCAACTTTTAAAAATGGAGTTAGAAATGTTGATGATTTCAAATTATTAATAAATGACACTAAACAAGAGATCCTGTTACAACCATAATATTACAATATTCCCAGTGTCTTACCTAATGTAACATTTGTGAATAATATTTTGTTTGCATCATTCTGTTCTTACCTTGCAGGTCAGTCAAAGCAATTCTATGGTCATACGAGGCTGTGAGAAGATAAAATGCTTTGGGTGAAAACCGGATAGTTTTAACATCAGATGTATGTGGTTGAAAGCACTGAACTATCCGTCCACCTCTGATATCATACAGCATGCAGTTGGCATCTTCATGCCCTGACACAAGTAGTCGACCTGAAGGATCCACACAGACTGCAGCAACTGGACTTCCTGCAATGAAATAAAAGTCTAATTTTATAGGCCAATATATGATTTGTAGTTGAAAAATGTTTATACATAATTTTTTCCATACTTGGTAGGTGTACATATAGTATGTATGTTTGTGAAAACCTTTGAACACACAATACAGAAACAGTATTCATATGAAACATTACTGACCATATAAAAAACTTTTGTTTGTTGTTGTACTACAGAACTGGATTATTTTCATGACTGTATCACAATAAAGTGAACAAACTATTCCTCTGTTTCACAACTGTCACTTAATTCCAATGTCTCCAATTATCTGTGCAAAACAAATGAGATGTTTTATTATATGCACCAATTTCAGAGTAAAATGAAAAAGCTGTCACATCACATTCTTCCAACATGTGCATTATATTAGATGATCAATTTATTCTTTTGCATATTCTTTCACAGGGGATGAAATATTTAATATTTCATTGAGTCTAAACAGACTCGATCATAATTATGATAAGCTAAATTCATAAATAAGTACTACCTTAAGAGAACATACACGTACTAAAAAATCCCAAAAGCAATCATGATTATTTGAGCAAAGATTACAAAACTCTACAATCTAATTATAGTTTATGAACCTTAACAATGTTAACAAATTAAAGACAGTGAATCAAGTTATAGAAGTTTTTATAAATGTCAAAAAGAAATACTACCAAAATGAAGAAATATCAAATGAAACATCTTATGCTGGATTACAAGTGAATCATATCATAATGCAATTTCATGTTCTGCTTGGTTTTAACTAATTTCTTTTTGTTACGATGAAATAAATCATTACAAACTACTCCTATATCAAAAACATATGCAACATTTTATTTTTTTAAAATGAAGTATTTGTAACAATCTTCCATGTTATCCAAACTTCAAAATTAGTTTCAGACATATAAAAAAACAAAGTTGTACGAAAAGAGGATTAAATTGTTTTTATATTGTATATATTATTAAAATTAGTGCATGTACAACAATAATACTAACAGTCAGTTTTTCTCTAAAGTTTTATTAATCAACAAAATTCCAGAAGAACAGTAAAACAAAACTTAATAGAATCAAAAGCCTCATGTTGATATTTCTAGTCAACAAAATGTTGATATTGTTAATAAACAATAACTGTAAAGAATTGTAATTCATAGCTTGCAAAACTTTTCTGTTGCTTAAAACATTGTTGTATGATATAATACACACACAGACAGCTTCATTTAGCGTAATATCGTGAGCTTTCTTGTGGATTATGATTCTGCATAATGATGTTATTATGCAGCAAAAGCCTTCTGCCAATATCAGAGTGATACACCTCCTTATGCACTAACTTCCTCTATGCTTTGCACTCTTAAACCTTCATTCTTTGAGAAGGCAAGGAATACTTAGGTGTACTGGAAGTGGCGAGGAAAGATGGAAAGGTGTATAAAGAGATGATTATCTATTGGAACTACATAATGAGCATTTTTCATTATCCTTGCTAGATACATAATTTTGAAAAGTAAGTACATCCTGAGAGGTACCACCAGCCACTTGTAAGGAATCTATAATTAAAATGCTGTAATAAGAAAAAGGAAATAGGTT
Organism: Tachypleus tridentatus; assembly: GCF_004210375.1. NCBI lineage: Eukaryota > Metazoa > Arthropoda > Merostomata > Xiphosura > Limulidae > Tachypleus > Tachypleus tridentatus. The sequence continues at coordinate 132,000,239 of NC_134825.1, forward strand.
CATTTGTATTGACAGTGGTTAGACTGTAGGATGGTGAGTAGAGGCAGGTGATAACCTCCAAGAGGTGAGATAATCTGGTAGAAAGAAATGAGGAACAGTTTGAGAGTAGTGATTCTCAATAAGGAGATGACCAAACACAGAAACTGATGGACCAAACTTGTAAGGGTAGAAGGAAATATGTCTGTTGAAAAAGAGGAATCCCAGGAAATATAGATTCAAAGACAGGAACCATAAATTTGATAGGCAGAAGATAAGTAGGTAAGAAAAGTACAAACATGGTATAAAAAACCTGACTGACAGATCATAGAGATGTGAAATAGAAGGAAGGGTGATACGAGAAAAGAAGTAGCTGAAACCTTATGACATGTAAATGAAGCAACAACAGGCAAGAAGTATGAGCACATAGGTCTTATTAGAAAGATGGTATAAGATGCAGGTTGCCAATGGCTCAAGAGAGGCACAGGTAAAAGTATGTAAGAGGACAACAATCAGGTTTGGGAACATGGTAAGTGATGAGTAGGTTTACATACAAGGAAGAACTAAAATAAGCTGAAGAGAACTGGGAAAGAAGACATGTTGCTGTATTAAGAATGGTGAAATGTTGCAAACAAGGCCACCCAACAACCAGCAATAATAGAGACAGCTGTCCACTGTCAACTAGCCATGTAAAAGGAAGAGAGATGACTGATGGTAGGACAGTCAGGAGGAAAGTAATGACAAATGAACTAATGTTAAAAGACATGCCACTTATGGATGAGATGGATAAGGTAGAAAAACAACAAGGAAAATGTCTATCAGATTCAAAAGTCCAGTTTAACAGGCAATGAATTGGACAAGTGCTAAATGTGAAAGTGAATGGACAAGATCCCACAATGAAACAGTAATGCAAGTTTGAAGCAAAAGAGAGTGAGCATAATTGGTAGGGGAAGTGGGAATAAAATTGTTTCATGGCACGGAAGAGTGAACTAGGGTTAAGCCAGCCAGAGAGATACCACCAAGAGGACACAACAAAGAGAGGTTTGAATCAAGACCAAAACCTAAAGTACCAGATGGAGAGATGCATTGATATGGAGAGAGTAGTAGTCCTATTGTGAAGTTGTCATTCAGAGATGCTCTCCAACTAGAGAGGAAAGCATTGGTGAAGGAGCACGGGTCTGATTTAGGTGTAGGTAATAGAACACTGACAGTGAAATTGAATCAATTCATTCACCAGTACAAGTTCTTGAATACAGAAGCAGTCAGGTGAACCACTGAGATCAAAATTTCACATAAGGATCAATGGAGGAGGAGGTGCATATATGAAAATCCAAAGGAATAAGCAGTTCCTGTAAAACCATGTTCTCCTAACACTAAAACCTATCATTCAGTATGAGTAGGATATGTGTGAATCCATGGCTAGCAGATAGACAGGAAATGCTGAGCACAGTTGAGAAATGAGTTGAAAAAACACTCCCACTTGAATAAGATACTGAGTGGGAGTGACACATTGTATATTGATGGGACTGGAAGGTGGAAAAGAAAACATTATGAGTGGTGAGAAGAGGTAAAGAAAAGAATTCGACAGAAAGTTTATGCATACAGACTAGAGTAAAGCCTACATGAAAAGAAAAGTGTGACCACAAAGTTCAAACCAGGATAGCCAGACATCCACAGGACTGAACTCGACTTAATCATCACCAATGACCTGAATGATCTGATACCATGTACAAGAGGAAAATCAGGAATTGAAAATTAAAAAAACAAAAAAACTAGAGATTAAATTGAGGGTTAAGGTTCGGGCAGCGAGGAAGCAAGGAACAAAACTTGAGTATTGACAATGGATGGCCTTAGCCTACAATTGAATCATATCAGGAATATCTCCAAAACTTTAGAGCAAAGATCTCATACAAGGGGAGAGAAAAAATCCTGAAACAGGAGAGTATCCATACTGAAAAATTCCCTGCAGCAAAGCGTCTAGTATGCAGAGAATTGTTAGAAGTGAAACAGGCTACAGTGGAGAGTTGAAGGGAACAGGAATTTCTCACAAAATTCTCTGGGACAAGGTGAAATGCCTTAGATGTGAGGAACAGAGAGGAGAGTTAAAAAGTAGAGTAAAAAAGATAAGGCAGAGACAAGAGTGTTGGACACTTTAGTGAAATCAACACCCAAAAAACAGGAAAAGGCAATTCTCAATATGTGAATTATTAAGGGGATTTAGAATGACTAAAATTGAGGATATAAGAATTAAACAGTCAGTGAGTGCAAAGCTTGAGGCTGCAGGAATGTAACTGGTAAAGAAGAAGGTAAATGAAATTAGTGATGATTAAGAAGTAAGGAACAAGAAAATAATATGACACAGTGAAAAGAGAAAGAATGGTGCGTACCTGTGAAATTACGTTCTGATAAAAAAAGAAAATTAAAGGTTTCTCTTCAACAGAAAGTTCCCAAAATATAACCTGAAAATAATGAAACTGAAGGTTCTAACGGCATAAAAAAACTCACTACCTGATTTGCAATAGCTGTTAAGTCATTCCCAGTAAATGTGCTTCCATAAACCATACTCTTTACATAACCTGTGTGAAGATGTTATTCACCTACATGAGTAGTAGAAGATATTACATGAAATTGTGAGCTCATAGCTCATAGCAAAAAAGTTCCTTAAACATCTGAAATTACAATGAACTGAAAAAGAAGAAAAGACAGAAGTAAGCAAACAGTGAATTGGTACACAAGGAGATGTGTTTTTGTCCTATTGATGGAGGACTTTTGTTGCATATTAATGTTATTACACAGTAGCACAATTCACAAGAAATCTTGTGAGATTAGGTTGGTTGGTTGGTTGGTTGATTTAGTGTTTTATGGCACAAAGCAGCTAGACTATCTGCACCAAATGTCCGGTTAAAAGGTAAAAGTAAATTCAGTAAAATTCATAAAAAATATTAAGGTAAAACAAAACAAATTTTAAAATTTGTCAACGTCAAGAGAGAAACTACAGTAATTCAAGTTGTAAAGGAGTTTCTGTAACGTGACTGTAATAATCATAATTTGACAGGAAGACTAACAGGTAAGTACAAAAACCACCATCAGTCACCCGATATTGGCCTTTCCAGTCCTGGTTTCGAGTTACTTAATGTTATGGTCAGTTTCTAATTTCAAATTGAACTACATGAACTATGATTTTTAAAAGGAAGCCACATCAAAAAGGTGTAAAGTACAAATTAAAAAACTTAAATGGCAAAAAAAAAGATTAATGGCCTTTAAAAAACTAAAAACATTACCAAGGTGGGCAGTGTCACCATCACCAATAACAGTGTCTAACGTTATGGACAAACCTTGGTACAGAACATGCTTAAAATGGTGCCGTCGTTGTGAATCATAATGATGACAAGAAAGTAAAATATGACTTATTGTATTCTGAGTGTTACACAAACTACACACTGGAGCATCAATTCCAGATAAAAGAAAATGATGACTTAAAACACTGTGACCAATGGGTAGTCTAGTCAGAACAACTTCCTCTTTCTGATCCTTACGGTAACAAGACGGCCAAAGTCCAATATAAAGTCTTATTTAGAAAAGCTTGTTTTCGCATTGCTCACTCCAAGTTGACTGCCAGCTGGCACAGAGCTGAGCCTTGAATACAGGACCATAGTCCATGTATGGGACAGGCACAGCGGTGATAGTGCCAGAGCAGATAGACTTAGCTGCAGTGTGGGCGAGCTCGTTCCCAGAAAAACTGGATAGAAGTAGATGTTAAAGAGAAATGGGCCAGTGAGTTTTGAATATTGGCGAGAACAAGGTGTGAACCAATGTGAAGCAATTCCAGGGCCAGTAGAGAACTAAGAGAGTCAGTATAAATCATGCAGTTCGAGTACTGCTTGGTGTCTATGTGATCCAGGGCAAGATAAATGGTATACAGTTCAGCAGTGAACACAGAAGCTGTAAAGGGGATTCTGCACGCAACCACCGAACCACAACAAACCATGGCAGAGACAACACAGTCACCTGATTTTGAACCATCAGTATAAATAAGAATGGAATGATGGTTTGAAAGATGTTCAACAAATAGTAGACAGTATTTCCAATTAGGAGTGTCTACTTTTCTCAAATGACTTAAACTTAGGTCACAAATGGGGACTATAAAAAGCCATGGTGGGATGGGCTAATCAGTGGATACAGCAATGTTATCCAAAAACAGACCCAATTCATCTAACTGCGCCTGGACACGAAGGCCAAAAGGAGCAATGGCAGACCATCTGGTCTGAAAAAGCATGGCCCACCAAGGATGGAAAACACATCCCCAGGTGGGATGCTTTAGTAAGGAATGAAGTTTCGAAGCATACAGTAAAGACAGTTGCAAACAACGGAGGTGCAAAGAAGGTTCATGAGACTATGTACAGGCTCTAAACTGGGGAAGTGCAGAAAGCCCAAGTGCAGTGCTGAAGTCCTTGATGATGAATGGGGTCCAGCATCTTTAAAGCCGAGATTCTGGCCGAGCCATAGGCCAGTGATCCACAATCAAGTTACGATCGAATAAGAGCACAATATATCTTTAGCATAGAACGTTGATCTGCTACCCAAGTGGTGGATGAGAGGACCTAGAGGATGTTCAGTGCTCTTGTACATTTGACCTGTAGCTGCTTGATATGTGGTATAAAGGTCATCTTAGATTCAAAGATAAGCCCCAAGAACATTGTCTCAGGGACCATAGGCACCACAACTTCACCGATACGAATTTCAAGATCAGGGCGAACACCCCGTTGGTGGCAAAAGTGCATGCAAACAGTTTTAGAGAGAAAGAAGGTAAAGCTGTTTGCTGTGGTCCACCTCAGTAAACAATTGAAGGCATTCTGTAGCTGCTGCACAACATACCTCATGTTCGACGACTAACACGAGATGTGAGTGTCGTCGACATAGAGCCCGTTTGCAACAGTGAGAGGGTGTTGTTCAGTGATGGCATTAATTTTTATACTGAAAAGTGTGACACTCAGAACACAGTCCTGAGGGACTCCAAGTTCCTGTAGAAAAGAATGGTAAAGTGTCAAACCCACACAAACTCAGAATCTCCTGTCAATTAAAAAATTTTTAATAAATATGGGCAAATAGCCACATAACTCAGATATATGGAGGTATTGCAAAATGCCATACCTCCATGTTGTATCATAAGCCTTCTCATTGTCAAAGAATATTGATACAAGGTTTGAAAGGTTTCTCTGGTTGATGTTTCAAGTCGAATTAGGTGGTCCATGGTGGAGCAGTCGTCGGAACCCACACTGGGTAGGCGAGAGGAGGTTGTTTGATTCAAAGAACCAAACAAGATGAGCATTAACCATCCTCTCTAAGGTCTAACAGAGATAGCTTGTCAAAGCAATTGGACAACAGTTTGAAGGAATCTGGGGATCCTTCCCAGGCTTGGAGAAAGGCAGGACAATAGCCTGATGCCAGGCATCAGGAAAAACATTCTCTTGCCAGATCCAGTTAAAAACAACCAGAAGAACAGCAAGAGAAGCAGAAAATAGATGGCGCAAATAAAGAATGGGAGCAAACTGAGAGATCAATAGCAGTAAAGAACTGACTAGGTGCATGAAAATAAGTAGAAGAACTGCTACTGAAAAGAGAAAGGTTGTAATCAGAGATCATATGCTCTATGGAGCGACCCCTCCCATCAATATCAGCACTTCCCAGAGCAGTGGTTCTTATATTGGGGGTCATTTGAAGTTTCTAGGGGGTCATAAAAGGCTAGGGAAATATTGGGGAAATCACGGAGCAGTTTGTAGTTTTTGTGGCAAGTGTCTGTAACTGCCTACCAATGAGAAACACGCTGAAGTGCGGCAGTTGAACCACATCGAGATGCTTGTTACACAACCACCTGTCTAATTTTGAGTAAAAACTTTCATATATTACAACGTTTTGAATTGCCTTAATTTTTTTAACTATATAATATTAATACATCAAACTTAAAATTTAAATATCAAAGTTTCCATCCTATTTAGTATATTTTCTCATTATATATATACATTATATCAACCCTCACACTCAGTGAATAAGTAAGTTTTGTATGATGTTCAGTAATTCCATGGATTTTGCATTTGTTTAGCACTTGTAGCATTTCTCAAGGTCATTTATTTGTAACATTTTCAATAAATTAGGATCTTTATATGGTTTTGTTTTATTCTACCTTTGTGCAAAGTTCACCATTACAAAAATTATTATAGGGGTCACAGTAATACCTCAGGGATAAGACGATAAAAAAGGTTAAGAACCACTGTTCCAGAGGTTTTGGAATGTATGGCCGTACCCTGTAATTAAGATAGCCTGCCTTGATGGTGGCAGGTGGATGTGGTGATGTAAATGTCAGAATGAGGACATTGGTTGGCATCCTTGGGTGGAGAAACAAGCAAGAATTTCTGACTTGGGGATGTTCTTCAAATCTCTCTCAACAATAACTCCTTGTGATGAATTCAAAGTAGTATTGGGTGTAACCTCAATAGGTATATCCCCAATTGCCTTTGAATGCAAGAGGAGTTCACTGTGTTGAAATGTAGATGTTCCCACCAATATGTCACCAGATTGAAGCTTCTTTACTGACCTTGAAGAACCAGCAAGCCCCTCTAGTCCCTTCTGTGTGAAAATGGGAGACATTTACCCTAAAGGTTTGCCTAAAAGTGAGTGCAATATAAGAAAATGAGATACAACAGGTGTTACAGATATTAAAGAGTGCTGCTCAGAATCTTCAACACATGGTTGTTTACCTATGGACTGTTTTTCACTATTTTATTTAACTTTTTATTTGGAGGATCCATAATAAAAAAAAAGTAAATTTTGTGCTCATTAACCCCACCCACCATGGATCCCTACAAGGGGATGCACTACAATGCCAAACAAGGACACTACAGCAGCACCAGGATTTCGCGAGCACTATACCCAAACACCAGCATCAGATACAATGTCCACAACACCTGCTGAAAACATCCAACACTCGTACTTGGTTGACCCTACCTCAAGTAGACCAGCCAAATAACCCAAGGGAAGCCACCTCATGACTGCCCATCTACAGGAATTCAAAGCAAAAGTAGTGCGTTAGCATTGGACCCATCAACCACCAGGATCCTCTCCTCCACTTTACAGGTCACCACGCATGGCAAACATGTGGGTGGATGTTTAGATACCAGAGGAGGTAAACTGAAAGAACAAAACCTTTCTTGGGAGGTCCCCTCACCACATACAGGAATCCACACTAAGGGGGAAGACTGTTGGAAAGCAGCTTTAGCCTGGATTTCAAGAAGCCAAAAACTCCCCAAACACCTAGACTGTAAGAAAAGAGGTGAAATAAAGGTCATGAAAATAAGAGAAAGGGAAGTGAATCCCAAAAAGGAAAACATTTCAACTGAGGAAATTCATAAAATAAACAAATGTCAAAGTATAAACAATAGATGAAAAATAATAGCCAAAGTGTCAAACAAAGAACAAATGATTTATCAAAAGAATTGTAATTGAGATGAAGAGCCACAGCAAGGATGCAAAGTGCAGAAATACAGCAAAGACGTGAGGTAAAAATAGATGACTTGCAGAAGAGGGTTATGAAATGGAGAAGAAGTAAGAAGAAAGGAACCAATATCTTGATGAGGGATCATTGTCAGGATATTTGATGTAATACTATAGAACGTCACAGATTTCCAACTCTGCAACAATTTAAGTTATCTACAACATTGATAATACTTTGCTACAGAGTGAGATCTAAGATCTGAAATATTAGATGAGCTAAAGTAATAATAAATGATCATCAGTTTCACAAGCAAATAAGAAGCTTTCACGTACTACTGAGGCAGTTGGATAAATTGCCTTAGTAAAGCATACCTGGACCTCAAGATTTTGTGTTAAAGCTTACACTGTCTTTCAATCACACGAATGAGACAAAAAAGAAAGAATGAAAGCAATGTAGCACTGATGAAAAAAAGATGACTACAAACACAAAAAAGCATGTTTGAAGACTGGTAGTGCTGAGGAAAGAATGAGCCTGTAATCACATGCTAGGAAATACTGAGCACAGAAGTTGTGTCACTCTTCTTTTAGTTGAAACTTGCAATATTATGACAATTAGGTTATAGGTGTAATACACATGGATACATGTAGGGATGGGAATTTGTTCAATGCTTATGGTATGCATAGGAAATTATACAGCAGTTGTGCATAAGGTTAAAGCTCTTAGCAGTAAAGAGGTATGTGGTGTTTATGAAATGGACAATATAAAACTCTCCCACCTGAGTGAACAGGGTGGAAACTGACATCCTTTAACAGTCTTACAATGGGTTTAGATTAAGTTTCTATCAAGATATATGAAATTTAAATTCTTCAATACATTATTCTTTACAAGGTAAAATTTAAGAGCAGTAAAAGGAGTTATGAGAAATGACCAAATTCTTGAAATATAACAAGTTGGTTACTGAGTTTTCCAAATGAAAAAAACATTGAATAAAGGTAGGAGGGAAATAATAGGAGTTTAATGTTTTTTGTACTAAAGTTATCAATTAACAACTAGTTGTCTACTTATTAACACAAAAATTTCTGTGGATTGACATGTAAAAGTTTAACATAACATAATGTTTAAGGACAACAAGGGACTTATTGGTCCATCTCATCTTCTAAGCCAAATTAAAACTATTAAAAAAGAAATTTAAATCCAGCTTTCATCTTTCAAGTTTTCTTTTAAATTCACTCAAATTTACTGCCCCCACAACATCCCATTTGAAAAATAAAACTGTCTTAGCTGAAGACAGCTTCTACCTTGCCCTAAGTCTATATTTGTGTCCCCTAGTTCTATATTTCTTGGAGCTAAGCACAGAAAATGTTCATGCATCAACATTACCAATTCCTTTTACAATCTTCAACACATCAATAAGATCCCCTTCAATTCTTATTTTCAAGAGAAAACAATTTTAAGGATCTTAATCTCTCATCATATGACAACCCCTCCATCCCAGGTACCAATTTAGTAACCCTTTCCAACAATCCAATGTCTTTCCTAAAGTAAGAAGTCCAAGATTGAACACAATACTCCAAATGTGGCAAAACCAGTGATCTATCCAATGAAATTACAACCTCTTTAGACTTACATTCAATATTTCTGTAAATACAATCTAAAATTCAATTTACCCTACCACAAGTAACAGCAAACATTACAGCTAGACCCTTTTCTTTCATGATACTGTTGAAGATATTCCAATCCAATTTATGCTTATAATTCAAAGTATGATAACCCACATGCATTATCTTGAATTTAACATGATTAAAACATGTCTGCCAAATGATCTTAATCTTTCTGTAAATCAGTAACATCCTCAAATAATTTTTTACAAGCCTTTAATGTAGCACTTTGTCAAATGCTTTCTGAAAACACAAATATACCAAATCTACACATTTATCCTTGTCTTCATGTGCATTAAAACTTTCAAAGCATATCAAAAAATTTGTAAGGCAAGATTTTCCCTTAGTAAAACCATATTGACTATCCAATAAAATACTACACTTTGTGGAATGACTTTGCAAAGTATCTTTATGACTTTCCAAGACTTGCCCACAAGTGATGTTAAGACTAATACGCCTATAATTAGTAGAACAACTTCTATTGCCTCTCTTGAAGATAGGAGTGACATTAAATAACTTCTAATCTGTTGGTACTTGTTCATTATAAGAATTTACAAAAACTGTAGCATGTGGCTCGCTTATCTAATCCTTGACCACCTTTAAAATCCTCTGGGATATATCTTCTGGCCCAGGAGACTTGTAATTCTTTAAATTTCCCAATATAATTTTAACAAGCTAAAAATCTTCTAGAATTATAGCTTATATTAAAAGAAAATAACAGCCAGCTGTCAAAGAAAAAGCAATAAAAATAATCCACAATACAAAAGCATGATTATACAACTCTTTGACACTATCCTCTGGAAAATTAACAATTTTACTGACGTACTGACATTTATTTTTATTCAGTTGAATACAGTTAAAAAGCAACCATCAATGATATGTACCTCTATTACAATAAACTTCACCACTCACCTTGTCCACATCCAGAAGCTGCTGGGGCAACAACAAGGTTGACACAGCCCTGTGTACGAAGATCCCAAAATCTGATTGTTTTGTCTTGAGATCCACTTACAAACATAGCCCCACCCCATGTGTAAAGTGAAAGAATATGACCTGAAATTAACAAAAAAGATTGAAATTTTGTCTGTTAGCATACTTCAGTAGAGAATTTGCTGATACTAATGACAGAAACTTAATCACAAAAACCAAATGGAGAATACGTTATCAAAAAATCATGTAAAAAATTATGAAAATAAAAAACTTAAATGTGATCTGAGGTTGTCAAAAAATATTCATTAACTGAAAAATAATATGTAGAGATTAGGTAGTGAATCATAATTTCTTTTCGATGTAATTTTCATCATACATGAATTGAACCTATAATTTACAAATTACTTCTCTGAGCACAAGTTGATACTACATTCAAGTAATTAAGTAATATTAGTAAGTAATGTATATTGTAATAACTGAAATTACAGATATCACTGAACTTTATGTATTATACATGGACAACACATCAGTTCCATAAAAATATTATTTGGATTAGAGTACCATTGGTATATAAACGTATTTATACAAAAGTTTAAGATAACCCAAATCACAATATGTTAGTAGGTTCTGTTAGCTATACTGTTGATAGAAACCTTAAATGTTTGAATGTGTTGCCTTTTTTTATCAAATTGTTCAAGTTAGAAGATTCAAAATTAATATAACATTTTTAATAACCTTAAATATAGAAGAAAATTGCAACAATAATTTAAACTTTTATTGGTTTATTTCTATTTAAATGGGCATTAAATGTTTAAAAAAAGTCATTTTTGGAAGTTACACTTTCTTATATGTATTATGAGTTATTAACATA